>NC_049906.1:37401551-37701551 GCF_001411555.2 Juglans regia
AGAAGGTTAAAAATAATTCCCCACACTTATAAATGCAGAAAGCGATGCAGAACTGTTAGATCTTGACCTACTAGCTAATTATAACTACTGATCATGCGTCATAACATATATATAGAAGCCTGCAATGATGATTGAGATGCTCTATAATAATCATATGAAATAATCAAACGCTCTTTCTCAGGTAGATATAGATCATTATCGTGCAACTCAAGGTCGGTTGGTAGCATTAAATGAGAAAAGGATAGGATGCCGCTGCTCAACCCCAACTGCAATGGTGATTGAGATGGTCTATATGTAATCATCGATATATGAAATAATCAAAAACTATTTCTCAAATAGATATAGATTATATAGATCATTATCAGGCAGCTCAAGGTCTGTTGTTAGCATTAAATTAATGACAAAGGATTTCTTTTTTAAGAGTGCCGCTGCTCAGCCACAAATTATATTAGAAATTTTTTAAATTGTTAGGATATTGTGTTAGAATATATTTGATAATGTGACTTATTTTTTGAAGTCTTATTTGAATAAGAATATATTAGAGGCTCGAATATTCTGTTGTTGTTGCAACTTGTATTAATTAAGTTCGACAGTGACACAAAGTGTGCATCACGTGAATGATGGACTGATCTATATATATATCGACTTGACTAAACAAGTTGAATTCGAATGAATGGTTAAGATTTATTCATTGAAGTCTTATTTGAATAAGAATTACGTTTGAGTTTACGAATTATTTAATTTTGACATAATAAGTTCTTGGTATTATATATTCTAACTTTATCTATAATTTGAATGATTAATAAATGAATTGGAGTCGAAATCGAGTTTGATTTAACCGATCTCAAGCGCGCGGTTTATTGAGTAGCCTTATTTATTTGCAATAGTAAGATAAGTACCTCTTGTACGTTGATGATTTTCACTTATCAATGAATGATTTGGACTCTAATAATTAACACGTTAAGAATTTGGATTTTTTAACGGTTTGCATTTTTAAGGTGTCGTTCACACTTCATACATGAGGTGCAATAAAAAAAAACAATTTCATGAGAAAAATATAAATCTAGATAAATGTTGAAGAGAATTTTAAAAACATAGGGGAGAGTGCTCTGGAGAAAGAAAGCCCCAGCTGATCTTTGCTTCATTTCTTTAATAGTAATGTTTGGCACAGGAATGGAGTGTTGCTGCTTAATCCTTTTGAAAAATAGTGAAGTTCATTATTAAAAATTAACTTTTTTTATATGGATCTCGTATTTACTCACTTTTGTAAAAAAAATTAATTATGCGACACTTGCGCACTCCATGACTGCAAATATAATTTCCCTTTCTTTAATTTGCCTTGTAATATTAAGAGCACTGGTAGATTCTCGGTTCTGTTGATCGGGGTTTGCACAAATTATATAATTTCTTTCATTATTGTTCTAATTCTTATTTATGCATTATTTATGAACAATGCATACATCAATAGTAATATGGTGATGCTACACCCACTGAAAATTCTTACCGAAAGGCAAAAAATGTTTTTTTTTTTCTTTTTTTCAATCATTTTTTATACATTTTAAACATTTGAAAAAAATACAAAAAAATCACAAATTCATTAAAAAACACTTCTTTAATCATTGAGTGAAAAAAAAAAAAAAAACACAATCGATAGGTTTTGTTGGTAGGTTTTATAAATGGGAGTAGTGTTTTCCATAGCAATAAAACGTCTGATCATTCCGTACAAACCCAATGAATTTATCTCGTGTCCCAAGCATCTTCTATGTAATTACTCAATTATCTTGTTTACGAACTATATATTTAATTTTGACATAATAAATTCTTTGTATTATATATTCTAACTTTATCTATAATTTTAATGATTAATAAATTAATTGAGTAAAACTCGAGTTTGATTAAACCAATCATGGGTAGCCAATTAACTTATTTATTTACACTCCTAAAATAAAGGATAACCTCTTGTTGATCATGATTTGGGCTCTAATTTGCACGTTAAGGATCTGGATTTATTAACTGTTGGATGGATAGCAACATATATAATATATATACCTACTTTTATGAATTGTGAATTAATGCTTTTGAAATTGATTAATTGTCTGTGTATATATAAATTAATATGTTCACATGACAACTACGTACACCACTGTTCCCATATCAAAAATTTAAAATATGAGAGTTACTCTTGGATTAGTCCTTTTGATGCACGTCAAGGCTTAATTTCTTGTCCACATGATCATGAATATTGATGGACATCATGAGATGGACTCAGCGTGTTGATCATGACTCGGACTTATGACTGATTTGAACGTAAGTTTGCTCTATAAGGAGTATTTGGACTTATCATGAACGATCGACTTGGATTTTCGAAGTAACTTTCACACATGAGAAAAACTTTTAATTCTAGAATACGCGGAATTAGAGCACTAAAACAAAGGAAACCACTCCCTACCTCATTTTTAAAGTAAATTACTACTTTTAATTCTAGTATATGTTATTACTCGGCTTTTTTTGTAACCTAAACAATTAAGTGCCCTTTTAAAATTATATATGAAAGTCTATTATGACCACGCACCAAGTTGTTGTACATATTTACTTATCATAATTACATCCGACATTTGTGACTTAAACCTCATTTGAATTCAAAACCCACCTCAGCTCATCTCATTTTATCATTACAACTTTATCAAATTCATACACAAAATATAATAAATAATTTAGCTTTTTCAAATCCCAAAATAACTTTCTTAAATTTCTACACAAAATATAATAAGCAATTCAACTTTTATTCTACTATTTAGAAACTATCACAACTCATCTCAACTTATCTCTGAATCCAAACCTCCTTTTAGTCGATCGATCCTAGCTACGAGGTGGTCGTGATTTGACCTTTTAGGATTTATATATAGCATCATCCAAGATTTATCTTAATGCCGTACGTTAATCATCGATAATGTCTACTATATATATATATATATATGATATATATTATGTGATACCGAAGTTAATCCTCTACACACAATATATAAATTATAATATATATATATATATATACATACATATAAATATATTATATGCAAGTACTGGCCTGGGCTCTTCGATTAGCTAATTTCTCTCATACAAGTCATGCATACGTCTGAGCATGCATGACCAAATTAAGAGTACTACGTACCTATGATAAGAATTACCTAAAGCATTCCCCACAATATTGGGTTAATTTAAACTTTAAACCACAATATTGGGTTTTTTTTATTTATTATTGACCGGACTTCTTCAATCATGACCTATCCAAATAAATCCCCCATCAATAATATTAAGAAATTAATAGACATATTATCGTGTAGTTTGAAAAGCTAGAGCGAGCTAGGAAGATCAGCTTAATTCAAACAGGCACGTCATCGTTACAAATACACGAACTAGACAACATGACAAACCCAATCGAAGGTATAATAATTCCCCACAATTATAAATGTAGAAAGAGATCATGGAGAACTGTTAGATCATGACTAATTATAATTAACAGCTTCCATTTTCCAGTACTAATTAGTTCACTCAAAATTCTTAGAAAATCAATATATATTGGCTTTTAATACAAAAGATTACTTCACATATATGATCCTAAACTAATGTCAAAAGAAAATGATGATCTGCGAGAAACATTGAGAAAAATTCATATATAGTTTGATGCAGGGGTTTAATGGCAAGTAAAAACACCGTTAGCTAGGTAGGATACATACGTCTATTGTTAAATGATCTGAACATGGCCTGACATGGCAGTTGTGTGTCACGTGTGTATATGAGTATTGTTATTCTAACGCCACTCATCACATATTATCCACGTCACATAATTTAATTTATAAGATTCAAACTTTAAGACAGGCACATATGTAGTATTCATCTCGTCTGACACGCCAGTCTTGTACATGTAGATATATATATGAGCGGTGCTACTTTGTTGCCCGAGTAACACCACTCAGTGTTACCGCTAGTTGTAAAACTAGTTTTTTTTTTTTATTCACATTTTTTTAATATATTTAAATATATTTAAAAAATAAAAAAAATACATCAAAACATTTAAAATAACTTTCTTCATCATTCTGTAAAAAAAAAAAAAAAAACCTAGTGGTCAAACCAAGCGGTATGGTTTGGGCGGCATGCATAGTAGAGTTTTCCTATATAAATATATATATATATATATATATATATATATATATATATATATATATATTCCCCTGACTAATTTCCAAGTATTGTATCATCCATTATTCAAATAATAAAAAAACTAATTAATTATAATTCTCTTAAAAAACTAATTAATTAGCAACTTGCTCTTAATTCATTAAACGATTTAATTGCCAAGAAATTGTGCGTTTCATGTTCCATTCATGAACTCTGTTTTTTCCGATTGTTTACACTAGCTTGAAATTTCCATAGAATTAAAAAGAAAGGGACCTTTTGTCTTACATGACTGATGTCATCATGCATGTTAATTCTTAATGAATTTATTTTCCACGAGTCTACATCGTAATATATTGCGAGCCTCATGCCCGTAGGCGTGATGCACGAAATGTGGTTCGACGGATTGTGAATATTTAAGTACCTTAATATATTAGGGTAGATAATATTGTAAATGGATCTTATCTAAAATCAATGTGCATGTATTGTAAGTCAAAGGTAGCTTGTTTTTGGAGAATTAAGAAACAATTCTCAATTTTATTATTAAACTCTTATAATTGAGAAATACCTTTAACCACTCGATTGACCAGTATATATTTTGTGTTAATTCTTAATGAATTTATTTTCCACATGATGAGTCTACATCATAATTTACATGCACCATGATTCCGAGCCTCATGCCCGTAGGCTTGATCGATGCACGAAATGTGGTTTTTGGGAGTATTAATTGCAGTTAATTGATTCTTGGGTTGCCATTTGAGCTTGAATGAATCGATATGATATATGATACCATGCATAATCTTGAATGGATCAAGGAGCTAATTAATTTACTCCGTGTAAATTAATTTTGATAATTTTTTTCAAGACTAATTAAGTTTTTTTTATCGGACTTACTCAATGACCTATCTATTTATTAATGATCAAGTTCACATGACAATCAAATTAAATCAATCCCCCATCATCATAAATATTAAAAAATTAATAGACATTATCGTGTGCAGGTTGAAAAGATCGATCGATGAAGATCAGCTTCAAATAGCTAGGAACGTTACAAATACACGAAGTACTGGACAACATGACAAACATCCAATTTAAGGTATAATTCCCCACAATTATAAATGCAGAAAGCGATGGAGAAGTACTGTTAAATCATGACTAATTATAACTTCCATATATATATGATCTGAACATGGACAAAATTTTGTGGTAGTTACAAATTGAATGCACGAAGTAGACAACATGACAAACTCAATCGAAGGTATAATTTCCCACAATTATAAATGCAGATATAGGTCATTATCATGGTGGGTTGGTAGCATGCATTAAATGATCTGGACTATTTTTTAAACCACCTTATCAAATGAATAGTTAAGATTTATTCATTGAAGTCTTATTTGAATCATTACAACAAATTTTAGTTTTAGGGACGAAATTATATATGGATGAACTAAATTTCTTTCCTAAAAATAATTATTGGAGATAAAATTTAAATTTCGTTCCAAAAAATGGATGACTTTACAAAACTGTTCAAACGTCTAAATATCTGGTTGAATAAGATCTTCTGTGACGAATTAGATCGTCTCAAAAAGACATTTCCATTCGAACAGAAAATCTTAGCAGGGAAGTAATTTATTTTGTCAGAGAAAGTTCCAAACCGTTTGAACCGAAATTGTGATGTTCGAACGGGATAGATTTGGTGGCAAGATTTGACGGGAAGGTTTATAGACCGTTTGAACGGCACATATTTAGTTCGAACATATTTGAACACCACATTTATGTATTTAAACGTATAGTATTAATCTCTTTACGTAACTCAAAATATAAAAAATGTATATATATATATATATATATTATATTGAAGTTTCATGCCCGTAGGCATGATATACGAAATGTGGTTCGACGGATTGTGAATATTTAATACTGATCATGTATCCCTGCATGCACCTTATAATATATTAGGGTAGATAATGTAAATGGTGTAGTTTGTTTTTGGAGAAGAAACGATTCTCAATTTTATTACTAAACTCTGATCTTAGGTTACTCTTATAATCGAGAAATACCTTTAATTAGTTTACAACCTATAATTTTGGATTACAAAAATCTCAAAATCAAACTCTTAAAAAGTAGTTATTAAAGCCGCCCATTTTGTTACTCTCGTGTCTTAATTAGCGTGACTAATTTATTACCGACCGATCATCACCAATTAATGCACTTGGACTTGAGGGAATTAGGTTTCCTTACTGCATGCATCTGACCTAGTGTTAATGTATTGTGATATATAAATTATATATATATATATATATATATGCAATTGATCAGTATATATATTGTGTTATAAATTAATTAAAGTACGTATATGTAGCTTGATAATTAATTTATAATTAATATTTGAGCATCGAGTTTTTGGGAGTATTAATTGCAGTTAATTGATTCATGGGATGCCATTTGAGCTTGAATGAATCGATATTATATATGATACCATGCATAATCTTGAATGGATCAAGGAGCTAATTTACTCCGTGTAAATTAATTTTGATAATTGTTTTCAAGAGTAATTAATTAAGTTTTTTTTATTGGATCAAGTCGACATGACAATCAAATTAAATCAATCCCCCATCATCAATAATATTAAAAAATTAATAGACATATTATCGTGCAGGCAGTTGGAAAATAACCCAAGAAAATATCATCTTCAAATAGGAACGTTATAAATACACGAACTAGCTAGACCACATGACAAATCCAATCAAAGGTATAAATAATTCCCCACAACAATAAATGCAGAAAGCAATGCATAACTGTTAGATCATGACTAGCTAATTATAACTTCCAAGCCAGCAAGAACGCACTGCCACAGTCGAAGCAGCCAAATTATCTGCATGTTGGCCGGACGTCTCTCGATCTACCATTCAAAACTGTACGTTGGGGTTTAATGCATGGCAAGTAAAAACACGTACCGTTAGCTACGAAGGGTACGTACGTCCGTTGTTAAATGATCTGGACATGGACATGGCAGTTGTAGACATGATAATTATATTAATGTACATAAATTTTTATCTCCAAACTTAAAATTATTCATTTCATTTATAAAGATTGTCTGGGTTTTACCGTCGATGCATGTATACGTAGACATATATTATCATGTAGCTAAAATGTAATATTCTAAACGTATATTACAATATGAGATCAGGTACTGATCTTCAATACATTAATTGGTCCATCTTACGCAAGTCAAGGCCTAATTATCAATTTATTGGCCACACGTGTCTAGAGCCTCATCAGCCACGTGATGCATGCATTGTGGTTAATGGATGGATTTTGAATAAATAGTCATGTAGCCCTGCACTTTAGGCTGAACAATTTACATGTATCTAATCCAAGATCGATGTGGATTATGTTAAAATTAGTAGCTATCATTATTAAATTTTATTAATATATAGCCATCCGTGTTGATGCGTCGATAAGCTAGCTCATGTAAGTTTCAACCCAGCTGTTTAGGGACCAGTACACATGCATGCATGCACGGACTAGACAGAAAAATGAACCAATGGAATTAATGCATTCCCCACAAATTTATCAAAAATCTTTGTAAAGCAATAATGGTTTTTAATACACAGACAACCATTAGTGATCGGACAAATATAGTGGATGGACAAATATCTTCTCTTGTGAGGTGAACCAAACCCCACGCCAAAAAAACTAATCAACTCAAAATTACAGGCTAACCAAACAAGGAATCAAGGCTGTGACCGCCAGACTTGATATTCAATTCAGGCTTAACTATCAATAATAATGGACTAACGATGTAACGACAAGGATTAATATGAATGCTCTCAAATAAGATAACTATCCGAAACCCTCGCCCAGGTTTGCAATTCTATACAGAACGGTAGTGGATTCAAAGTGCTAACAATTTGCAATTCCTCCATGATCGAAGAGCATCAAGCCGTTAGACACGTACAAGTCATATCAATTTATAAACAGTACTCATCTATATAAATGAAGGCCAGACCACGCATCAGACAAAGGAAACACTCCCTACTACTTTATTTTTAAAGTAAACTTTTAATTCATTTACAATATAATATGATCTGAACATGGACACGATGGACATGATGGTAGTTGTAGACTTCAAATATTGTCGAAAGACTTTTCCTAAGTCACCCAAAAATATAATATTGAGCATTTCACCAAGCTAGTTAGCCAGCTAGCACTTTATAATTAAATTATATACATTTGAAAAAATTGAAAGCAAAAGAGATATAATTCATAGCTTACGGTTAGAGCCGTGCTACACCCACCGACAAGACCGAGGGTGTCGGTGGGTGTAGCATGAGAAGACCCATGGGCCTTTTTTTTTTTTTTTTTAATTAATTCATTTTTTTCATATCTTTAAATTTTTTTTAAAAAAATAAAAATTCACAACATGATTAAAAAATACTTTCTTAATCACTAAATAAAAATAAAATAAAAAAATTTATCGAGATCCATCCTAGAATGGATCCTCAGTGGGACTAGTTTTATTCCTTACAGTTATCCTTTTTTTTTTTTTCTAATTCCTCAGAGCATGAAGTATTTCTTAGAAATTAAGTAGGTGGATCAAATTATACTGCGCATTCTTAATTAGTAGGGATGAAAAATAATAATATAGCCCTCATTTTGCTTTCTTATTTTGATCGCTTATATATGAAAAATGATAACAAATGCATTAGAGGTACTCTTGAGCGAAAAAAATGAAAACAAAATAATATCAGTAAGTTTGAACAGTAATTTTGAAGAGCTACTTAACATTTCCTTTTTTTTTAAGAAAAAAACTACTCTGTCGCCAAATGGCCTGTTATCGCTAGATCTACTTGACTGTTCAGTGAATTTTTTTTTCTTTTTTACTCAATAATTAAGAAAGTAATTTTTAATATATTGATGTATTTTTTATATATTTTTAAAATATTTAAATATGATTAAAAAATATAAATAAAAAAATTGATTAAAAAAACACTTTTACACTAACAGTCACTTGCAGCAGTAAACTGCAAGCGGCACAGGAGTGCAACTCTTTTTAAACCACCTTTTTATTTATTTTTTTATTTTAACAGCTTAATTAGTAGGGAATGTATCCCCATCATTCCACGATTTTAAAAGTATTATTTGTAATATTAAAACGTTTTCTGATTCCGTACAAACCCAATGAATTTATCTCGATCGTGTCTCAAACATCTTCCATCTAATTACTCAATTATCTTTTATACTTTTTTAAATGAATACCTTTAAACTGCTTTAGTTATATAATTTCGGCGATTTAAAAAATAATGATCTTTTGAGTAGTAAGGCATCGTTTCGATTCGGAAAGTATTTTATTTCATCTTATCTTATAAACAATTCAATTTTTTTAAATTTTAAAATAATAATAATAATATTAAAAAATAATATTTTTTTTAACTTTCATCTTTCATTTAAAACTATCTTATTTTATCACTGAATTCAAATCAGTCCTTAGAATAATGCTACTCTTGGTCCCTTATTTTAAGCGGATGTTGTTTTAATTATTACCTTATAATGCGCTACATAAACAGAATGACTACCGTGGATGATAATCAATTTCAATCCCCCACAATAATATTAAAAAATTAATAGACATTATATGTCGTTCAGGTTGAAGGGAGGAAGATCAGCTTAAGCGAATTATACTTAGGACTTATTCATTAATTAATTCTTATATGAATAAGAATTGAGTCCGAGTTCGAGTTTATCGTCAACTTATATTTTATATTTAGGAACAACCATTTTTTTTTTTTATACATACTGAGCTTGTTTACGAACTATATTTTAAATTTTGACCTAATAAATTCTTTGTATTATATATTCTAACTTTATCTATAATTTTAATGATTAATATATTAATTGAGTAAAACTCGAGTTTGGTTAAACCAATCTTGGGTAACCTACTAATTATTTATTGATCACAATCCTAAGATAATGGATAACCTCTTGTTGATCATGATTTGGGCTCTAATTTGCACGTTAAGGATTTGCCATGGATTTATAATTAACTGTTTGATTTCCTAGGTATCATTCACACATGAGGTGCAATAAAAAAAAATAATAGCATAAGAGAATTTTTATTTTTATTTTTATACAACGGGTTGGGGGAGGAGAGTTTTAAACCCAAGTTTTCCATTTTGAGGACCGGGTCATATGCTATCAGACCATCAAACTCTTGGCGTAAGAGAAACATTAGATCTAAATTATGAATGTGGAAGAGAACTTAAAAAAGAAAAGAAACGAAACATACGGGTGAGTCTGGAGAAAGAAAAGCTACTCCATACAGCTTCATTTCTTTAAGGGGTAATGTGTAATAAGAGCAACACGGGTAGATTCTCTGGTTATGTTTATAAGGGGTTTGCACAAAGTATATAATTTTGTTTCGTTATTGTTAATGCATGGTTCATATTTTTATTTATTTACTATTTAGGAACAATGAATAAACAGTAATAAAATATTGCTTCATGACGGCGTACAAACCCCATATATGGATAGGTCTCGTGTCCCAATATATAGTTCTATGAAAAAATTAATTAATTGGCGACCTACTAGATCTTAATTCCAGAAACGATTTAATTGTAAGATGTTGTGGGTTTTATGTCAATAGTATTTAGAGTTAAAGAATCATGATCTAGAGCCTCATCAGCCACGTGATGCATGCATTGTGATTAATGCATGGATGGATTTTGAATAAATACTAGTCACGTACCCCTGCACTACAGCCTGAACAATATATATACATGTATCTAATCCAAGATCGATCGATATGGATTATGTTAAAATTAACTATTTTACGATCAGTTAATTCTAACAAAATGACTATTTGTAACTAAAATTGGTTGCGAATAGTCTTTTTACTGCAATAAATTGGTCACAAAAATCTATTTTTTTGTAGTGTGTATAATTGACATCATTGAATAAAAATAAAAAAGAGTATTTAGACGTATCAACGATCAACTACTTGGACTTAATTCTAGCATATGCGGAATTAGATTAGCTACAAGACAAAGGAAACACTCCCTACTACTTCATTTTTAAAGTAAACTTTTAATTCATTTACAATATAATATGATCTGAACATGGACACGATGGACATGAAAAACTTTTCCTAAGTCACCCAAAAATATAATATTGAGCGTTTCACCTTGCTAGATAGCCAGCTAGCACTTTATAATTAAATTATATACATTTGAAAAAACTGAAGGCAAAAGAGATATAATTCATATCTTACGGTTACAGCCGTGCTACACTCACCGACAAGACCGAGGGTGTAGCATGAGAATGGCTCCCGACAAGACAAATGGGCCTTTTTTTTTTTTTTTTTTTTTTTTTTAAGGTTTGACAGTACCCCAAAGTGTGCATCACGTGAATGATGGCAACTCTTATGTATTGAGATAGCAAGACTGAACAAGTCTGAATTTAAGCGAATTATAGTTCAGAATTATTCAATTAATTCTTATGTATTAATTTATTTTTAGCAATAATTTTTTTTTATACAAGTGAGTTCAAGCTTGTTTACGAATTATTTAATTTTGACATAATAAGTTCTTGGTATTATATATTCTAAATTTATTTATAATTTTAATGATTAATAAATGAATTGGAGTTAAACTCGAGTTTGATTAAATCAATCTCAAGCGATTTATTGAGTAGCCTTATTTATTTACAGTCGTAAGATAACCTCTTGTGTGTACGTTGTTGATTTTCACTTATCAATGAATGATTTGGACTCTAATAATAAGCACCTTAAGAATTTGGATTTATTAACAGTTTGGATTTTCAAGGTGTCGTTAACACATCATGTGGTGCAATAAAAAAAAAGAAAAAAAAAAAAAAAAGATTGCATGCGAAAAATATAAATCTAGATAAATGTTGAAAAGAATTTAAAAAACATACGGGAGAGTCTAGAGAAAAAAAAGCCACTATCTGCTTCATTTGTTTAAGAATAATGCTAGATACAGTCATTGAATGCCACCGCATGACAATCATTTTAAAAAAGATTGAGATTCATTATTAAAAAATTATTATTTTTTATATGGGCTTTGTATTATTCACTTCTTTCGAAAAGATTAGTTGCACGACGCTTGCACATTCTATAATTGTAAATATCATTTTTCTTTTTTTAATGGGCCTTGTAATATTATAATTTTTGCACAAAATATAATATTATATATAATATAATTTATGTAATTTTTTGTTCTCGGGTCTGTTCCTGGTTTTGCACAAATTCTATAAATTTTTTTCATTATTGTTAATGTATTGTTCTTATTTTTATTTATGCATTATTTATGAGCAATGAATAGCAAGACTGTGAACAAGTTTGAATTTAAGCGAATTATAGTTAAGAATTATTCAATTAATTCTTATATGATTTATAGAATTGAATTCGAGTTAATTTACCGTCAACTTATATTTTATATTTAGGAACAACCATTTTTTGTATACAAGCTGAGAGTTCAAGCTGCCCTAGTATTTTTTGGTTCTGGGGTGTTTCCTTGCGCGATATCATGTGTTGCCCAAGTAGAATGGTTTGTTTTTGCAGATTAAATGAGATGAATTGAAATAAAGGTTGAAAGTTAAATAAAATATTATTATAATATATATTTTTAATATTATTTTTATTTTAAAATTTGAAAAAATTGAATTGTTTATTTTATTTTGTGAGAAAATTGGAAAAAATTGTAATTATTAAATGAGATGAGGTGAAAATAGTTGTGAAAATAAATAATTTTTATGTTTAGTTTTGAAACATGTAAATGAAGAAATATTATTATTAATTAACATATAGCTAGTTAGTGTAATTGTAAAATATGAAAGAATAATTAAAAATATTATTATTAAAAAAATAATAATACATTATTATTTTGACTAATCATTTTTATTACTCCAATGTGGAGACGTTAGGACTAGAGAAATTTTAAATTTATGAAAAATATGTATTTTTTATTAAATTTTGAATATAGTTTAGATGAAGCTAATGAGAGGAGAAAATCAACTTACAATAAAATAATGACGGTAAAAGAGCATCATTTAAAAAAGAAAAAAAAATGAACTGTTTATATATATATATATATATATATATATGTATATAGATATATTAATTTTGTTCTTGGTGTGTACGTCCTAGTTTCTTACCACGTTCTTCTTGGTGAGTACGTCCTCGTTTCTTACCACGTTCAGGTATCATAAAGTAATTTAAAATGTCCATCCGAAGATTCCGAACACCTTAACAGTCTTCTCATACACGTCATGCACACGTGGAAGTATGACGTCACGTCATCACATCCATATTCTTCGTGATGACATTAATAAAGTCTGTCCGTCGGATTAGTACAAGTAGTCTAGTACTGCCTTGCTGGGCCATTACTGGGAACCGGCAATGACATTATCTGGAAGTTGGGATAATATCAAAAAATAAAAATAAAAAATTATTATTTTTAAGTTTATTGAGTTCTTCGGTTTATTATTCATACATTATATATTTAATAATAAAAAGTTAAAAATTTTAAAATTATGTGCATGTGTTGTATATATAAAAATGATGAATAGTTTTTAAATTTTTAGGCTATAAATATGCACGCATACATGGCTAGCAACTACCACTACTCGTACCACCAAACACAAAATATAGTAACTACACCTGCTCCCCCTTTCCCTCGATCGAATGGCTTCCAGTGCTGGTCATAACGTTGTGAAAGCCGGATACTGGTTTTTCGGGAGTGACAAACGGAGGGTAGCAGATATACCTTCCGAACTCTTCACACATCTTTATGCTGGCTTTGCCAAGGTCAACGATAATGGCAATGTATTCATCCCTGAGAGATACTTGGATCTATTCGAAGTCTTCACCAGAACCGTTCGAGTACGAAACCCTAGCGTGAAAACTCTTTTATCCATCGGTGGTGAAAGTGAAGAAGCTCACATATCTACAGTGGTAGCAAATGAAGTTAAGCGTGGACATTTGAAAAGGGACTCCATAGGTCTTGCCAAGAAGTTCGGTTTCGATGGCCTGGACCTCTGCTGGCTGTACCCCTCCAATGCCGACCGGGAGGACCAGCTTAGTGCTCTCCTCTGTGAATGGCGATTTGCCCTGGGCGAAGACGTCGAGAAGACAAAGAGGTCTGAGCCGTGGCTTCTTACTGCAGCGGTGTTTCACCATCCGGTCATTAATAATTTCAATTATCCCATTCAGGCTATTAATGACAACTTGGACTGGATCAACGTACTGGCCATTGACTTCTATACTCCCTCCAACTCACTCAACGAGACTGGACCGGTTCATGCGTGGCTTACTCGACCTATGGATCTACTGGACAAGTGCGGACAAAGAGGCATTCAAGACTGGATTGACAAATTAGGGGTTGCGACCAACAAATTAGTCTTCAGCCTTCCATTTTATGGCTATGAATGGATTATTAATGTAGATCGTGCGAATGGGTACTTTGGATTCTTTGCACCGGCTTTAGATAAAGGAATTAATCGTCTGCCCCTGGCCTTCAGAGATATCCAGGAAGAACTCCGGCGAGATATATATGAAACCGTGTATGATAGGAACTATGAAGCTGTTTACTCGCATGGTACAATTAATAAGGAGAAATGGATTGGTTATGAGGATGGATGCAGCATCTCTGGAAAGGTTAGCAAGGCACTATTTGATGCCTACAAATTGGGCGGTTACTTTGCATGGCATTTGGACGCCGACGACTTGAACTGGACTCTTTCTCGTTCAGGTATAATATTAACTGCATCAATTCAAATCGTATTATCCATTTAGAATATTGGTCGTAATTATATAATAATTAATATGCATTTAGAATTTTAAAAGCCAGAAGCTAAAAAATAAAAACTAAATTAGTGGCCGATTTCAAAGTTCGTGATGCATGAGTATATATAGTTAATTCTTGACTACTTTTACTTATTACATCCACAGTAAAAATTATCACTAAATCATTATAGATATATCATGTGCGCTAATGTTATGTAAATGAATGAATAAGAGCATGAATTGAGATGAATCAATGAACATGCAGATCTCATGATTCCTTTTTTCTTTTTTTTAAGTATATATTACATGATATCCAGTAATTTTCTTGTCTAGATACAAGCTGCCAAAGTGCATGACACATTGTTTGAATTTTCTAGCTAGTACTTTTCGCATTCAATAATGAATATATATGCTAGCTCTCTTTTCTGTAAATCTTAATTTCTATTTTCTAAAGAACATTCTTTTTGATCATTATGTCCTCGTAGCCTTCGAGTCATCAGTACCGCCGGCGTTTGAGGCTAATCCGTAATGGCCACCAGTATTGTGAAGAATAATCAACAACATGGCCAGCAATCAGATATGGTGTGTTTGCTATATATATATATGTATGTGTGTTTGTGTGTGCTTGTATTATCAATATTTAGGCCAATGGTATCAGCTATACCGATGTTCTGTTACAATTATATGTAACATAGAAGTTGCTAATTGTAACATGATCAACAATAAGGCCAATGGCTATGCTGTGTTAATTGTGTGTAATATTATCCCCCAGTTAATAATAAGGTCATTCTTATGGCCACAGCGTGCACGGTAATTTATAAATGTTGTGTATTAAAAAAGATCGAAGTACTACCTTTTGTATTATTATCATGATGAGTTAATTAATTGGCGCGCATCTACTACGAAACATAAATATTAAAGATATAAACGGACAAACAAAAAAAAAAAAAATCAAAGTTCTAGCTAGCAAGAAAGAGGTCGAGGCCGGAATAAGAGCAAAGATAGCTCTCATAGATTGAAAGAAATTTACAAACCCAAAGGTGAAATATTTGACAAAATTTAAATTCCAGGCACTACAAGAAATAACGCTTTTTCCAGTGATTTTACTATCGCCGCCAAAAACATCGCTGCAATTAACCATTATTTGCAGTGATTTTCTTATCGTCGTTGAAATCTAAAATAATGTATACGAAATCTGATGTTAGAATTACTGTTCACGCATTTGCGGCGACTATTTGATCTTTTGCGGCGTTTTTTTATTGCCACAAATAATATTAGAAACTGTAGCCATATTTTAATTGTGGCGAATGGGAAAATCGCCATAATAGCTAGTTTTGCGACGAATAAAAAATGCTGGAAATAGTCTTCTAGAAAATTTAGGCATTTTCCAACGATTTTAATATCGTTGCAAAAAAAAATACCACTAATAAACATTATTTCCAACGATTTCTAAGTCGCCGCTTGCTTTCCTTCTCAAATTTTTCAATTGATGGAAAAGAAATTACTCTTACTTTTTGCAGTGATTTGAATATCGTCGCAAATTAAACAACAGATACTATTTGCGACGAAATTATTCACCGTATTTTCGCCTCAAGAGCATATCTAGTAAATTGTAGACTATTAGCGGCAAATCAAAATCGCCGGAAAAGTGAAATTAAATTTAAGCAACCCGCCTTACCATTTCCCTCATTTCTTTCCCTCACCCGCTCTGCCTTCCCAATCCCTCTTCTCCCTCAACCCACGCCACCACGCACAACCCCCCACCACGCCACCGCCACCTCACCTCGACAGCCACTCCTCAATCCTCACTCACAAGTACAAATACCTCCCAGACGAAATCGAAGCCATCCCTTCTCTGCGCAGCCCCTCCCACATGTAGACGAAGACGAACAAAACTCTCCCTTCTCTGCGCAGCCTCTCCCAGACGAAGACCACAGAGGCCCTCAATCCTCACTCACCTAGACAAAGACCGAACCCCACCCAGTTTCCCTGCTCTGCGCAGCCCCTCCTAGACGAAGACCACCGAAGCCCTCAATCTTCACTCACCCAGACGAAGCCCGAAGCCCCCCACCCTCACTCTCCCTTCTCTGTGAAGCCCGAAGCCCCTGACCCTCACTCTTCCTTCTCTACGAATTCCCCCCACCCAGTCCCTTCAGTCCCCGAAACCCTAGAAGACTGTAGCTCCATCTCCCTCACCCCCTTCGAGCCTCTCTCTCTCTCTCTCTCTCTCTCTCTCTCTCTCTCTCTCTCACCGAGTCCTCTGGATCTCTCACCGAGCCCTGTAAGGATCCTTGGTTTCCTCATTGAAAGTTATACACTTATTTGTTTAATTTTGTTTTTGTTATGCATACACTAATTTGGTTGAATTCTGTTGTTGTTATGCATACACTGATTTGGTTAATTTTTTTGATGTTGTACACTTATTTGGTTGAATTTTGTTGCTGTTATACATACACTGATTTGGTTAATTTTTGTAACGCCCCGTCCTCGAGGGTCTGGAGAGTTAACTCATGTCACTTAAAAATAATTTTCCTTCCACATAGTACATATTCTAATTTTTCTCTATTGCACAAAATACTCATATATTTACATCAATTACTCCAGAATAACTATTCTAAGACGATACAAAATTTAATATAAACATCAATCTCCTAACAAATCACATCATCAGAGCACAACAAGCTTACTGAATGAAAATCCTCAATACCCATATAAACCTTCTATGCTTAAACCATCATTCTTAACTCTTCTCACCCATACTCCATATCCTTGATCCTCAACTGAAACATTCAAATCATCTAAAAAATATTGTGGAGATAAGGAGTGAGTTATCAACAACTCATAAGTAGAGAACATATACTAGTATGTAAACATGAGCCTTTTTAGAAAGTTTAGTATGCAGAAATAAAAACATTTTATTTTTATATACAGATCTCAGAAAAACGTGTTATCAGAAAATCAGAGCGACTTTTCAATCTTTTCATACTCAAAATCAACAATTCATATTTAAGGATCCATTTCATATTCAAAAGCGCTTTGGCATAACATAACTGAACATCTTCATATTATCATATCATATCATATACCATGTTTAACCCCCGTGGTAGAGTTGTGCTATCCCCGGTGGCCAAACCAGGCAGTATCATGTAGTAAACTTCCCATTTTTCAATCTCGGAGTCCCGAGTGTGCACACAGGAAAGAACACGTAAAAAGACCACTTTGTTTCCAAAGTGGGCGCACTCTATCATATCATGGTGGTACCAACCATATCACGTGAACCAGCATCATCATATCAGAACCATATTCAGAACAGATAAGCATGCCAAAGTTTTATCATATCCATGTCATATCAAAACACGTGTGAAATATATTCATATCATTTCCATTTGATAAAAAACAGATCCAATATCACATGCATAAAAATCTCAATGATATCATATCCGCTCTTTTGCATATTTCAGAAATATGTCAAATATTGCTCATTTCTACACAATGCATGTTAGAAAATATTTTCTTTTTTTCGTACAGGTTTCATGAGTGATGCAAAAAAACGACCGAGGTTGATTTTTCTCAAGTTTTCATTTCATCACAAAATATGCAAAGTTTTCAGAAAGTCAACCTCAGTCTCAATAATTCGTATAAAACCTAGCATAGGAACCCCACTTACCTGGACGACTTAACTTTTCCAGAATTTTCCTCAAATATGTCGAGTCGACTATAAATCGTCACCTATAAAGATAATCACGTAATTTCAGTAAGTTTCCAATCAATCATGTATTTCGATATTTAAGCCTAAACTTCTTAAATAACCTATTTTAAATTTCTCAAAACTTAAAACTTTCATAATCCCAAAATATAACATCTCTTCCTAAAATCACCAATATCCGCCACAACCCACGTCATACACAAAACACCAATATTTAAACCCGAACCGCCAGCAAATCTCATAGTCTAAACCAATCATGCTAACAACTCCATCACCCAATCTAATCAATCCCACTTACTCCTCGGACTCAGTCCGGCAAAACCAATCAGCAATTAAATACAGTGTAATGTGCTAGTGCAAAAATACATTAAATTCACGAGAATTCTTTGAAAAATACTTACAATGCTATATAATAATTTCTGGAGGATCACTGAGGTGCAAGAAGTGGAAAAACAGCTGCGGAACAGTGCAAAATACACTGTGGCCGTGGGTCACAGATACCCACTTTTCAACGTGTGCAAATGAAGACCCGAGATTGATAGAGTAGGGCATGGGGATGTCAGTGAAGCTAGTGGTGGTGATGGTTGGCCGTGGGTGGCGGCGCAAAGGGTGGTTTAAGGCCAAAAATATCCAAAACGGAAATATTGATGGTGGGGCTTCACCGGTGACAGATCGGAAGTGGGGTTGGGTCCATTGGGTTGCTAGGAGGTCGAGGATGATGTGGTGAGAAGATGGTGGCCGGAGGTGGCACGACGGCGGCGCGCGAGCAAAGAGAAGGCTGCGGCTTCGTGTGGTGCGTGGGGGCTAACGGTGGCGCGGTTGGGGCTGTAATTGGAGGGTGGTGGTCGCCGGCGGCTGGGGAAGCTGGGGAGCCGGGCGGTGTCGCGCACGGCAGCGCGACGTGGCGGGACTGGGTCGACGAAGAATAACGCACGGGAGAGAGGGAGGGGCTGGGTCGCACGGGAAGAACCAGGAAGAAAGAAAAGAAAAGAAAGAAAAGAAAAGAAGAAAAAGAAAAAGGAAGAAATGAAGAGGAAAAAGAAAATGTAGAGAAAGAAATGAGGTACAATCCTCACATCTTGGGTCACAAAAATGATCTAACGGAAACGATTTTAAAACAGCAAGTGAAATAAAACAATTCAAATGTAGTGATTAAAATGAAAATAAACAATTATACCCGATAATAAGTTATTTAATTCGAGAAGAAATTTAAACACATAACAATAATTAATTTAAAGAAAGCACTTCAAAAATAATTTTTGTAAACTAATAAAAAAAAATCATAAAAATATTCCAATTAAAAATCCAATAATTTTAAAACAAGAGAATAAATTTTGAATCAATAAAAATAATTTCTTCATTAAAAATACCCTAAAATACAGGATGTTACATCCTCCTCCCTTAAAAAAATTTCGTCCTCGAAATTTGTAAGGTCAAATATTAACGCTAAAGCAGGATACAAGATACAAGATACAACAAAAAAAAAACAGCTCGAAAAGACCATACCATCAACAACTCCCAACAAGCATAAGTAATGCACTCCCAAGTCTACTCATATAGGCGATTCCATTATGCTGGCATTAGTCTCCCAATGACACACTACGTCTATTACCCTAGGGTGGCCACGAAATCCAAAATTTCCATTTCCACAAAAACATTAATACAACACTCAGCAAAATCCAATGATTATTATTTCGTAACACGAGTTGCGCTAACCTCGATCGACTCATATGTTAAAACTCACCTACCTTCATTGTATTCTACAAGTTGGTAACCTATTAGCCACTTCCAAAGTTAACCATCAATAAACATTTCCATCATCCAGATCTATTCCCTCAAAATCAACAAGAATTATATCTTAAATCCGCATCACCAAAAGTTTAATCTCTAATTACAAGTATCATCTCAAATTTTCAAATCACCAATACTCCTTTAAGATCAACACAAGGTTTGAATCCTTAATTATATCATAACATAACACCATTGAGTACGAGGTAGTTCAACACCTAGTAACCAGAAAAACTCTCACCACATTTGGTAGAAAATTCTTGATCTCCAAAACCATGAACTATTACACACTTTCCTCAAACTCACTAAGAATTCATTTCTGAATCTGCACCAACTATTATCCTTAAATCTGATATGGATCAAATCCCAAAATTTGCCACTAAAACCTCGAACTAATAACAATTATTTTTCCCAATTCAAACCAAATTTTCAATCCTCATAGAAAAAACACAAACTAAATCAATACCTTCAATACCCAAAGAAATATTCTCCTTGAAAATTCTTATATCAATAACTCAACTCTGATCAACTCTATTTAGTGATCACAGACTAATCAATATCCAAAATAAATCAAGCTAGGACACTAAGCCTACAGAATTAAAAACTTAAATCTTATTACAAATTAGTCCTTCAAATCTGCAATTCTAAAACCTCAATTATCCTACGCCCCAAAGAGATCGCCCAGACATGCCGTTCCTTTCATGCCTCAAGATTTCAAAAGCAAAACAAGTCGATAAAAGTTCAAGCCTACTACACTAAATATGGATACCAAACAAGGGCATTCTCAGTCGTACCATCTTCCTGCCATAACTTAACCTTTAACCCATTTTTCAACTTTAAGCAAAATAGAATAAAACAAAATAATATAAAATAAAATAACATAATTTCAATTCGAATAAAATCAAATCAAATCAAATCAAATAAATTCAATTTAAATAAAAGTAATAATTTCAAATTAAACCCTTAAACTCTTATGGTACTACACATATAGTTTTACCCATTCTTAGCCATATCTTTAACCAACTCATATAGTTCTTCCTATCATTTAACATTGTAAACCCGACATTGCTCTAAACTCTCGTACATCTTTAGAATCTAAACCACAAAAATCTAAACCTTAAATCTTATAAAGATTATTTCTTATAGTCCACAAAGTAAGCTTGTCGGATCTAAAATCCCTAAATCTCAAAACTCAATTATAAAGTCTGCAAAATTTAAAACCTTAAATATCTACAAAATCAGTTCTTATTCTAAACAAATCTACACCTCAAATCTGAAGCTTATTCCTAAACTCACGGATATCCAAAACTCAAAAATTTATAGTCTGCAGAACCTCAAACCTGAAATATTCCCATAATCATGTCTTAGTTCTCAAATTGCTATATATATCAAATATGAAATTACTTCCTAAACCGAATCGATATCCAAAATCTCATATGTTGTAGTCTGTAAAACCTCAAACTTATCATACAATTGAACTTATGTGCACCTTCAAAAATATAAACCTTACATCTTATAAAAGATCCTTACCTATAGTCAACAAAGTACGCCTACCTGATCTAAAACTAAGTGTAAAGAAAGTCATTTCTTAAAATCTAAAGCCTTAGTTCTCTTCAAAATCTTCTTTTTAAAACCCACACCATTTAAGACCGCAAACATCCTAGAATATATTCCAAAATATTAATTGCCGGATTCTAAAACTTTAAAAACAAATAAAATCATCTCATATAATCTACAATTTCCATACCTCCAATCTGAGTTAACTTCCTGGCCCACAGATATTCAAAACCTCAGATTTCGTACGCCATCCAACATGAGTATGCAAAAGTTAAAACCGAATATTTTTAAAATCATGTCCTAGTGCTTTCAAAATTTTAAAACCTTAAATATCATCAAACATCTTATTATAGTATGCAAACCTCAAACCTGGCTTTCGCTCAAACTTATGTAAACATTGAAATCTAGATCTCCAAGTCATGTCCTACAGCCTTCAAAATAAACCAATCAAATCTAAAACCTTAAATTCCTAAAACCTCAATCCATAAAGTCTACAGAATTTCAAACCTGGAATTTCTCCATAATCATCCAACTTGTAGTCCTCAAATTTCTATACCCCAAGTATGAAATTACTCCTTAAACCAACAGATATCCAAAACCTCATGTTATAGTCTGCAGAATCTCAAACCTAGGCTCTGATACCAACTGTAACGCCCCGTCCCCGAGAGTCCAGAGAGTTAACTCATGTCACTTAAAAATCATTTTCCTTCCACATAGTACATATTCTAATTTTTCTCTATCGCACAAAATACTCATATATTTACATCAATTACTCCAGAATAACTATTCTAAGACGATACAAAATTTAATATAAACATCAATCTCCCAACAAATCACATCATCAGAGCACAACAAGCTTACTGAATGAAAATCCTCAATACCCATATAAACCTTCTATGCTTAAACCATCATTCTTAACGAACCAGAATGCTGATAATGGATTGTTTGCACAGGCTTATCCAGCACATAAAGATTACAAAAATATCCATGCAATTGTCGGTAAGAGGAATACTGATTATGGAACCAGTCATGTTGAAAACTATGTTGCTACCTTCTCGCGTAACGAGAGGAGTTGGATTGGTTATGATGATGAAAGGTGCATCTCTACAAAGGTTAGCGCGGCAATTGGTACGAACCATTTAAATTTGCGCGGTTGCTTTGCATGGCATGTGGGCGCCGACGACGAGACATGGACTCTTTCGCGTGCAGGTAATTAGCTGCATGAATTCAATATCCTATCTGGCCTACATGTATATCTTGAACGCAATTATATATTAATTAATTAATATATACGCATTTAGAATTTTCCAAGCCCGAAGCAAAAAATCAAAACTAAAATGACCGATCGATTTCCAAATTTAATTGAAGTACCGATGCATGACTACTGTAGTTCTTGAGTTTGAGTACTTATATACATGAGTGTAAAACTCACTAGATATATACATGCACTAAAAATCACGATTCCTTCATTTTTTATTCAGTATACATATACACACACATATATATATATATATAATATATATATGCTAGTTCTCTTTCCTGAAAATTTTATTTTTTATTTTCTAATGAAATTTCCTTCTCTTGTCATAGCCTTTGGGCCCGGGGCAAACTGGCCAGCGGGTAATATTTAACGGCCGCCAGTATCGATCATGTGAAGAATAATCAACAGCATGGCCAGCAATCAGATTATATGGTGTGTTTGCTATAAATATCATGTATGTCATGTGTGTGTGCTTGTGTGAGCTAGTATTATCAAATATTAGGGCCAATGATATCAGATATACAGATGTTGTGTTACAATTATATGTAACATAGAAGCAGCTTGTATCATCAACAATAAGGCCAATGGCTATGCTGTGTTAATTGTGTGTAATATTATTATAGAAGCTGGCGTGTATTATCCCCAATTAATAAGGTCATTCTTATGGCCACAGCTTGTAAGATAATTTATATTTGTTGTGTATTATAAAAGGAAGTACTTCCTTTTGTTTTATTATGAGTTTGGCCCGCATCTACGTACTACGAATCATATATAATTGAAGATATTTAAGAAAAAGAAACAGAATATCTAGCAAGAAAGAGGTCGAGGGAATAAAAGCTAATTAAGATGGTCCTTAATTATTGAAAGAAATTTACAAACCGATCGAAGGGTACTGAAATTGACAAATTAAATTTAAATTCCGGGAAGCAAAATAAATATATACGTGCAAAACTAACTATTTGCAGCTAGGGACTTTTAATGTTATATATTGAATTTAATTAACCAATAGATTGATAAAATTTATTGAATTTAATTAATAGGATGCACGCATGAGTTAAAGACCCAATAAGTTATTACTCCTGTTTTAAAACTTTACTATTGCTAGCCATGCATGTTTTACTTTCGAATAGTACAATCACTACAATAGAAATGAGTTTTTGTGACGGTTTGGTGATTGCGACAGTGCCCAAACCGTCACAAAAAAAGAGTTTTCTGTGATGGTTTGTGGAAACTATCACTGAAGGTAGCTGAGAAATTGCATTACGTTCAAACATATACATCTTAACGTTTGAACATTCCCTGTACAATGTGAAAATATTTGGTGCCAACGTTCGAACGTTAGTGATTCACATTCAGAAAATCATATTCAAGGATTAATTTAGGAATACCAAGTGGGAGGCATAGTTGTAGGCCTCTCAACACAACAATGGATTCTATAGTGGTTGCCCCATCCACGTCCTCTTCATTTTTACTAGCTGCCATCACAATTCCTCCACTCATATCTCTTAGGACAATCCCAACTCCTGCTCTCCTCAAGTCAGCAAACACTGCACCATCTACATTTACTTTGAGAAAATCGTCTGGTGGTGCTTGCCATTTAGAAACCTTGTGCATCTACCGTGCTGTTGCAGTTCGCACCTCATTAAAAACTTTGCAAAGTGATAAAGCATGGTCAGTTGCTTGTACTGGTTGTATCAACTTTGCCTTCATCTGCCAAAGGTTCTGCCTGTACCATAAGCTCCAACACAAAATAAAAAACACAGTTAAGTCCTTTTCACTACCTTGCTTCGTAACCCTCCTTACAATATCAATAAAGCTCAAAGAGGGTTGAAACTGTTGTAACATTGGAAGAAATTTTTGCCACAGACTATAAATAGTAGAACAAGTGAGCAAAGCACGGCTAATATCTTCCTCATGAACATGACAGAAACTAGAAAGAGACTCCACTTCAACTTTTTTCCTCCTGAGATTAGTGAGAGTTGGTAATATATCCTTCCAAGCCTTCCAAGCAAAATTTTTAATCTTCCTCGGGACTTTCATATGCCATATCCTCCTCTACAAAGTTCTGTCTTGCATCTACATAGATGATTCTCCCATACATCCAGCCATTAACTTCTGAATAAACTTGTACGCGCTCTTCACAGAGAACTTACCACTCGCTTCCTTATCCTAGATCCATCTGTCCAAAACCTAAGTTTGTAACAATCGAATTTTGAGGATCTCTTAAGCTATATTTGGATTAAAGAGAGCTCTAACCACCTGTGCATTCCAAGTTTTACTAGTGCCATCAAGTAGATTGTTTACTATCTATTCTTTATCAACAGATTCCCCATTTCTGCTATCCAACTCATGATTTAAGATTCTAGGCCCAGGTAACCAAGGTTCCTTCCAGATCTTTACCATGTTTTTCAAAACCCTTCTTTAATACATAATTTTTTAAAAATATCGTCAATATAAAGACAATTTGACCTCCTACCCTCAAATTTCCAAACGTCTTACTAAGCACTTACTTTTCCAAGTTCCTTTTATTTTCTCTATAATTATTTCAGACTTGCACTTATTTTTTGGTCATTATTAAAATCTCACATGCTCACACTGATTTTTTTTTTTTTTTTTCACATCTCATAATAGGCAAGAAAACTCCTTGTTCTTTTAATTTTTTTTTTATTTTTTATTTATAAGCTATTTGGTATACTTCAAAACCTAAATTTTTCCTATTTGTTGACATTTTTCCATTCAAGTATTCTACTAGCTAAATTTTGATTGGGTTTTGTTAACATCTATACTACCATCGAGTTAGTTAACAATTAGAAATGAAGGCAACATATGTCACATGGCTATTCCTATCTATATAATAGAAGGCTTTCAACATTTAGTTTTAGATTCAACAATGAAGTTTATTTTCTATTTTCTTAATTTTTATCCTTTTATGATGAATTTGTAGAACAATATTGGCTTTTTTATTATTTAATCGATTTTGAGCGGTTACAATATTGATTTTTTACTTCAAGTCTTTAAATAGATCTTCAGTAATGTTTGTGTACTCATATAGAGGGGGACTACTAGAACTTACATGCTTTTATTCCCAGTTCCGCCTCTCATCATGATACACACACCCACATAAAACTAAATCATTAATTTTATTAATGTGTGCACCATGGTACCCTTTAATGTGGTACCCCCGACTCTCACCTCGACACGATGTCAAGATGTTGGCTACACGAATCATACGCCTCTCGCTCGATGTGGCAATAAGTTTGCATGCACATGCTAAAAATAAATGGTGTATAGCTATATTTGCAACTAAATTAAAGAGTAGGCCATTAAATCTAAATATCAGTACCATAATATATTCAAATTACATCACAATGGATTATCCATAACTCACTTGTCTCAAACCATAAGCAATCGATTATTACAGTAACCAAACTAATTACAAAGAGTTAAGTACAACTTGATTACAATGGGGAATAATCTCAGCCTTCACTCTTCTGGCAGAGTTTGACCTCCATGCTCATAACTATCACCATACCCATGCTTTGCATCAAAACTCATGGTTTCGAGGAGTGAAACCGTAGATAGGATTACCATAGGGAGACAATGAGAAGGAAGACAGAGAAGGAGAAAAAGAGGGAAAAAGGGAGGACAGGGGAGGGAGGAAAGGGAGTAGGGTCTTGTTTAAGGGGTCAAAACAATGTCGTTTTGATGGTGGACTTGGTAGACTTCTAAAGGGCTTGGGCCTGAGGTTGGGCTAGACTTCACACCTAAATGAATCATCCACTCGGCCTGGTTCTTTCACCATACCATGGGTAACAACTATGCTTGTGACTATGTAACAAGTAATGCCCAACAGAGAGGCAACAACATCGACCCAAGAGCGTTACTGTCTTATCCAAGTTGGCTAAGAGAGAGAGAGAGAGAGAGAGAGAGAGAGAGATGAGGGAGATAGAAATCGGAGGGAGGGAGAGTGAGACCAAGTTGGCTGTGAGGGGAAACCGCATGGCGAGGAGCGACAGTGGCGTGTTGCATTCAGAAGTTGTAGAATAGAGAGAAAGTGAGATAGAGATGGGAAAGACAGAAAGAGTGCCAGCAGGAGAAGAGGGGTTGAGAGACGGAGAGGGTTGTTGGTCACAAGGAGTGGAAGGGTGTGGCGCCCCCGACCCCTATGTAAGGAAACACGGGAATCGAGACGCCGGGATGATGACAACACGGTCACACATCCCAACGAAAGTGCCAAGTGTGTGTACATGCGACAGTGTACAATAACAACGTAGCGGATAATTAAGTCTACTAAGTACCAGAATTTAAATACAAGTAAACATCAGTAAAAGGATTTAAAAAGTTATACAGTCATCCCAAAATAAAGTTTAACACATATCCCAAAATACAAATAAGTAAAATAAAATAGAAAAGCCAGTGATCCCAGATCACTCCTCGGGCGGAACCGTCTCCTCAGGCTCGCCCTCCTCCTCCTCATCTGCATCAAAATCTGCGTTACCACAGAATGGTACCGCTGGTAAGTATAACCCAAATAATCCTTAGGAATAAAAATGCATTTAATGCAACCAACATGCATGCATATGATGAAATATGCATTTTCCTCAAAACATCATTTTTCCCGAAAATGATAATTTTTCAACACACGCCAAAATCCCATTTGGCCCAAAAATAATCCGTAAAACATTTTCCCAGAAAATAATTTACACAAAATCTAACTCACACTATTTTCCCAGAAAATAGCCAATTAATCCGTCATTACCCTATGCACCGTGGCCTCCCCTAAGGACCATCCGCACGTCCTGACTTCGTAGCGATACCCAGTTCAGCGCCCAGCGCGTTCATGGCCGAGCACCTATTACGCAACGAGAGATGCCCAATTCCGCACCCAGCACGTACATGGCCAGACATCCTCTAGTCCCCGCCAGGAGAAGGACCACGGAGTCGGCATGAATCTCTCGTCCGATCCCATTGTCGCCCAGCGACAATCCAGGGGACGTTACTCAGTATATTCCTCTCCCGAGTAACCAGAGGAGCTCCACCGAGATAATGCCCCATCTCAGCTTGGGGTCGTGATACACACGCACCCAAAAATATTCTCACATAAAATCATAACTTTCCAAATCACACATGAGCATGAATGCAATACATGAAAACCCAATTTTCTTTACAAACATGATCATGCATGAAATAATGATATGCACATGTACCAACACAAATCCACATTCCTCAATAACCAATAACCAATCCAATCAAACCAACCCAAACAACTCCAATCATAAATCCATCCGACCCCCGAACTCCTCGGACTCAGTCCGGCATGTCAAACAAATACAGTGAAATGCGTTAGTGAAAAAATACATTAAATTCACAAGAATTCTTTGGAAAATACTTACAGCGTTATATAATAATTTTCGGAGGATCACGAAGCTGCAAGAAGTGGAAAAATAGCTACAGAACAGTATAAAATACACTGTGGCCGTGGGTCACAGATACTCACTTTTCAACGGAGACAAACGAAGACCCAAGAATGATAGGGTAGGGCCTAGGGAGGTCGATGAAGCTAATGGTGGTGAAGGTTGGCCGTGGGTGGCGGCGCAATGGGCGGTAGAAGACCAAAATACCCAAATCGGAAATGTGGATGGTGGAGCTTCATCGGTGACGGATCGGAGGTGGGGTTGGGTCCAATGGGTTGCCAAGAGGTCGGGGATGAAGTTGTGTGAAGATGGTGGTCAATGGTGGTGCGACGGCGGCGCTGGAGCGAAAGTGACGCCGCGGCTTTGAAGGGCTACTGGTGGTTAACGGCGGCGCAAGGGAGGTTGAGAGGGAAATGTTCGTTGGCAGCTGGGGAGGCTGGGGGATCGGGCGGTGTCGACCACCGCCGACGCACGGCGGCGCTGGGTGGTGAAGAAGGAACGGACGGAAGAGAGAGGGAGGCTGGGCTTCGCGCGCGGGAGAAGGAAACCGAAGGAGAAATAAGGAAGAAAAGAAAAGAAAGGGAAAAGAAAAGGAGGAAAGAAAAATAGAGGGAAAAGAAATGAGGTCCAATCCTCATAACTTGGGTTACGAAAATGATCCAACGGAAACGATTTTAAAACAGCTAGTGAAATAAAATAATTTAAACGTAATAGTAAAGTCAAATTGAAATAATTAAATCTCACAGTAATTAATTAAATATGAAAAGTAATTTAAATGCACAACAATAAATAAATATTAAGAAAGCACATAAAAATTAATTTTCACCAAATTAAAAATCCTAAAAATAACCCAATTAAAAATCCAATAATTTTAAAACAAGAGAATAATTTTTGAATAAAATAAAAATAATCATTCAATAAAAATACTCTAAAATACGGGGTGTTACAAAGGGGAGAGATGAGGAGGAAGAGAGAGAAGGAGAAAGAAAAGGAAAGAGAGAAGACGAGGAAGGGAGGAAAGGGACTAGGGTTTTTTTTAAGGAAGATTGTGCTGTGCTAGGTTGGATTGGGCTTCTCACCTATATGGACCATCTACATAGCCTATTTCTCTTTGGCACACCACTGGTAACAACCATGCTTATGTTTTTGTAACAAATGATGCCCACTTCTTCGCCTAGCTCGTTTGTGGCTAAGAATCATTAAGCCTCCCTCAATAGAGAGGCAACAATGTCGATCTGTGACTGTTACCATCTTACCTAAGCCTGACGTCGCCCACCTACAATCCAGGAGATGTCACTCAATTTTGGTATTAAGGTTAGTATGTTACGATAGTAATATTAGTATGTTTTGGTATTATCTTTTGGAGTATATGGGATTGTATGTTGGTTTAACTTGTGGTTTGTGGTTATTAGTCTTAATATATGAATCTATTTGAATGTTGGTTTTAGTTTTGGTTATTTGTGTCTTAATATTCGAAGATTACACAAATGGGGTGTTAGAGCTTGTATGTGAATGATGCATTGGTTGTGTCAATATGTTTGAAGATTACACAAATGGGTAACTTGGAAAATATTTTTGTGACATTTGTGAATAACCTTTCTAATATGTTAGTTATTCGTGAATAACTATTATTTGTGACAAAGTTGGAGAACTTGATTGTATATGTGAACTAGATTGAAGAAGGTTGGGATACTATTGTACGAATGTTCTAGCATGCTCTAGATTTCATTATGTGTTCATGTGAATAATATTTTTGTCAAGTTGGTTATTTATGTGAGAAGTTGCATGGAGAAGTTGGTTGTTTGTTTGAATTAAAATTGAGAATGTTGGGAGAAGTTGGTCATTTGTGGGCCGGAGAAGGTTAGGAATCATTGGAAATCAAAAATAGGATACCCTTGCATAAATCACTAATAAGAAATAACCCATTTACAAAAATGGCCCATTAATTCTTAATCCAAAACATAGGAACACCTAGAATAAATCACTAATAAGAAATAATCCATTAAAATGAACCATTAATTGTTAATCCAAAAAATAGAAATCCAATAAGAAATCACTAATAAGAAATAACCAAGAAATAAAAATCCATTAAACTCTATATGTCATAAACATTGAGGTAACAAAAAAAAACCAATTTTGTTTTGTAGCATAATTTATTTCGTAAGACAATTTGTTTTGAACTAATGGGATTCTTAAGTGACAGGAAAAAATCACTATTGACTTGCATAAAATTTAAAGAAATGATCCGATAGGAATACCTTCCACAAATCACAATGGAAAAAATAACCTATTTAAATAAATTACCAATTAATTCTTAACCCAAAATAAAAATTGCATAAATCACTAATAACCCAAAACTTTTTCTTATCAAGAAAAAAAAAATCACTAATGGCTTCCATAAAATTTAATGAAATGACCGATAGGAACATCTTGCATAAATTGCAATCGACAAAATAACTCGTTTAAATAGATGACAAATTAATCCTTAACCGAAAATATAAGAAATAATTGTATAAATGACTAATAACCCCAAAATTTTTCGTATCAAGAAAAAAAAAAGCATTAATGACACAACAAAAAATCTGGCCTTTTGCGGCGAGTAGTATTCGCCGCAAATGACATATTTTCCTCCTCAAAAGACTTCATCTGACCAATATGCATTCGCAGCAAATTTGCCGAGAATAAATCATCTGTTTTGATCAATTACGGTGACCTTTAGATTTCGTCGGATGGGATAACTTTTTCCGCAAAAAAGTGTCGTCGAAAATAAGCTTTTTACGCAAGGTATAATCATTTTTGGCGCTAGATTAGTTCTCCAGAAACAACTATTTGCGGTGAATACTACTAGCCGCAAATAATGATAAACATTAAAAAAAATATATCTGTAGCGAATTAGGATTCGCAGCAAAGAACAATTATGCCTATAAAAAATATAAATGCAGAACAGGGTATTCATCAAAATCCAAGCAATGCACTAATTTTATATTTTAAGGAAAATAAATATACATCCAAGCACAATAAAAATTAACCAAAAGAATAAAAATAAATGTCCCTAAAAGGTAAACATCATATAAAAGTTGAAGATACAAACATGACATATGGATTTCACCTGTATCGTTGACAAAACATCCTCAGAAATATGTTTGCAATAGATTCACCAGATGCAATCTTGGATAATGTGCACATATGGGTTTCCCATACAGCCACAACAACTTTAAATATGTAAACATTTTCACAGCCAAAAATTGTATAGTAACCAAAAAGAAAGCATCAAAGTTCTAATATGTACTAACCTCCAATATATTTATTTCTTCTGTGGCTCTAAGTAATTTTCTTTTCAAATGTTAAACCTTTTGTTTATGATTCTTGGAAGAACAAGTCTGAGAGAATGTAATGACTCCAACCAAACAAAAATAAAACTTTAGGCTCCAACATAAGAACTGAATGATACAAACATTAAAAAAAACACTGAAGCATGCATGCAGTAGTACTGGAAAGCATCATGTGTAGTGATTATTCCCCTGCCTTCTTTATTGTCTTTATCTTCTCGCTTTGAATAAAATCTTCAAATGGTCAAAATCTTGAAACTAGAAAACAAGTTGCATATAGATCAATGGTACTAAGGCATATTTGCTAGTTATTTTAGCTGACTTACATATATGAGTGTATATATATATATATATATATATATAATTTACCAAAATCATTAAATTCTAATAGAATATATTGTCCAATAAAATTGCAGGAAAAATAGCGAATCTCAGTAATGTAGATATAGCTATTGATCATTAATACCATCGGTACAAGGTATAATTTGCACATAATAACTTAATTAAAAAGAATGGTGATCACTCATATTAATCCCAATTATATAATTAATTATTACTTCCTGACTCGGTTATGAAAACTTTATAAATTCTCTAATCATTGAGCCGTAGTACTAGATATATTAACATACTTAGACGGAATTTTTTCTCAATGATTATGTAACGTAAACCAACTTAAGAGCGTAAACCAAAGTCCTCAAGATTATCAAAATCCTCAAGATCATCAAAATTATACAAGAATTACAAGAGAAAACAAAAGTGAAATGAAAGTCTCAAGATACCAAACCAGCAAAATCAAATTGAGGGATAATTCTAACACATGCCTCAAATAATAACACATGAGGCAGCAGCCTTAATGGCTCGAGTCAGTGACCCTAAATGACCCTTTTAGAGACTTATAAATCCTAGAACATTTGGAGATAAGTGGAGCTGGTAGCTAGCAAGTCAACCTAGCTACCAAGTATGATCCATGATCAGAAAGAGAGCTATTAGAATTATGTGCTATTATAAAGAGAGCTACTAGAAAACATCTAAAGAGAGCTATTAGAATCTGGTTTTACGGCAGTCAGAACCAGAAAGAGTATGAATGACATGTATTCAACTCATTGAGATACTATGAGCATCCAAATACCTAGCTAGTAAAAATTTCAAAAAAAAAAAAAAAATTGACAGATAAAACAGATAGGTAGAAATCAGTAGTTCAATAAGAGAACATGTAAATTTAGCAATTTTTGAAGATCACTATAGCTAGCAATTTTTGAACAAGTAAATCTAGCAACAAGAGAACAAGTAAACTATATCACCGGCCAAGCAAGCCAGGCCAGAGATTGAGAGTTTTGAAGATCACTTGAAAACATATTTCCGACCCATATTTTACTTGCATAAAAAAAAAAAAAAAAAAAAGCCTCCATAAAAGGGTCAATCATGGTACAACTACAAACAACCATGAGGAATTCAGAAACACATAGGAAAAAAAATAGCCAACTATTTGGGAAAAGAAAAGGCATGGACCTAAATATACTAAAAGCTCTCGACATCAAGCTCTCGACAACCTTCACCAAGCTCTTGACATCATCAACCTTCCCTGGCCTTTAGACATCAAGTCCTCTAATCAAATAATCCATCAAACAAAGTAAATTCTCACATGCAGTCGATAATCAGTCGTCGCAGTTAGGATAACAAATATAACATTGAACTTTGAAAAGAGAAGAAAACATTCCCTTACTTCCACTGAATTATGTTTTTGAGCTTCTTTATTATGAGACCAATTCCTTCAAGCGCATTTCCTGCAAGCATTTAATCTGAAATAAAAAATAGCCAACTAATAATTGAAACAACAGAACAGAGGAATGTTCACAAGACTGCAAATCTACAAAATGAAAACAAACATAGATGAAGAATAGCACTATGCTCAAATGAAATGCTTGCAATACATATACCTAAAACGGGAGGGGAAAAAATTGAAAAACAATTACAGACCCATTCATTGAGCAGCAGCCCCCCTCGTCCACGATCCGGTCGAGATCTCCCACATACGACGATGAAACTGAGAGAGAGAGATAATTAGGGCGAAATAGAGAGTGGGAGAAACCGACAGAGAGAGATAAAGGAGAGGGAGAGAGAGAGAGACGTGCACACACATAGACAAAGATAGAGAAAGAAACAGACGGAGGATTGAGAGACTCATCTCCTCGGTGAGGTGGCGACAGCACTGCAGCAGGCACGGCTTGGGAAGGGCGGCAGCAAACTCAAACGATAGAGAGGGAGTCTCGATTTGGGGGAAAAGAAAAAAGCGGTAGAAGGTAAAGAAAGAAGGGGGGAAAAGAAAGAAGGGGAGGTTGCACTTTGCGGGATTTTAATCTCACATTTTGCGGCGCTTCAAAATTGCCGCAAATACAGCGAAAACGTCGCCGTCAAAGACCCATACGTGTTATATTATCTAGGATTATATATTGTTGCCGCAAATAGACTTTTTAGAGGTGCTTTACTCACTCTCCATAAGAAAAACACCGCTACAGTTAAAAAATCCTTATGTCGTCCAACACCAGCTCGCCACAATTTTCTTTGGCTGCATAAACGGCTTTTTCTTGTAGTGTGACTTGCATAAAATTAAAAGAAATGACCCAATTGGCACACCAACTGGATAAAATTACTGTCGTTTACATCCACAAATTATTTAGTGTGTATGCATGATTGTGTTTAGGGACATTTAGAGAAGAACGTTGAAAGTTGATATATTAGTAAGGATGGAATCTGATATTGTAGTTATATTGTATAAGTTGGAAGGTATATATCCACTATCATTCTTTGATGTCATGGTTCACTTGGCTACACAGCTGCCTTGTGAGGCTTTAGTTATCAGACTGGTCCAGTATAAATGGATGTTTCCTATTGAATGGTTTTTGTGGAAACTTAAGCAATTTGTGGAGAATAATGCTCATCTGGATGGTTTGATTGATTGATAATGAATGACATACATCTTATTTTATGTATTTCCATGGGGTTGATATGAGATTATCGCATTCGGAATGAAATTATGAAGTTAGATATTTGGGATTTACATCATCATTTTCAGTGTTTTCTCAAAGTGTACGTCACATAGGTGCACAAGAGGGTTGTGACTTATGTAGACGAGAGTTTGATAGAGTCCGCCGATAGTATATATTGAATAACTGCAGAGAGATTGACATACTTGAGGCTAGTGATATGTGCTTATAAAAAAAACTTAAAGCTCAAAAGATATAACTGATATGGAATGTTGTGCAATATTTGAACATGTGCAGCGAATACATTCGTTAACTTCAAGGGGAGGGTATAATTAACTGATGTAGAAAAAGAAGTACGAAGAAGAGTTTTCATTTGGTTTGATCAAATAGCATTACTAAAATAATGTCTTAGTCTATACCAATGTAATAATCACTAGAATAATTTTTTTTTTTTTTTTCTGATTGTGTTAATTGATGTTATTAAATTTATTAATGTAGGTTGTATCGAGATATATGGTGATAATTCAGAAAACTTTTACATATAATGAACTGTATCCTTTGGCACGTGGACCATCCAGGCAGACCATTGAATACTCAACACGTGTATTGCGTAGATATTGATTTCACACGATTGACAAAGAATAACACTACAACAAATATTGATTTTTTCCGGGAGTGACTCTCGTAGGAAAAAGTATATCATTAGTGGAGAAAAATTTTTTTCCCACCAATTTGTTCCGTGGGAGACTCGTGGAATATAATGGGTGGAGAAAGACTCTTTTTCCACCAAACCACAAGTTCATGGTTTTTTCCATGAACTACCGTGGTGGTTAAAATCTTTTTTTTTCGTGGCAAGTAAGGTTTCATCTGGTGTAATGTGGTGGACAATAACACCATTTTCCATGAGAAGAGGTTGTGGCAAAAAGTGTTTACCCTTGACATATTTTCGTGGAAAAAGTTGTCTTTAGTATTTTCGATAAAATACTTTTTTGGGAAATATATATTTTTCACAAAATATTTGGTCGGAAATACTTATTTACGAAGAAATGTTATCGTAGGAAATAATTATTTCCAGCAAAAAAAAAGTATTTGCTGCGAAGCAAATACCGAGAGATTTCAGAAAAAAAAAAATCTGGTAACTTGAACATTTCCAATGCAACACATGCTTGCAAACCTGAGCACAAGAACCTGAAGCGAATTCTCTTTGCAACAATTCTATTCCTGTCCATTGCTATCTATTTGCAACAATTCTCTTTCTTTCTTTATTTCAGTTTTCTTTAACAAGTCATTTGAAACAATAATCTCGAAATTGGGACACACAAAATCAGTCTAAACTAAATTTCCAAGTAAACCCACAAAGTAATGAATTACAATAGTGGAAGGATGGAAAGAGATCCCATATGAGATGTACCTCTAGCCTTTGCCCTTCCTCTGCTACCGTAGCCCCAACCACGACCATTTGGTGAGCACTCTGGAAAATACAAAACAATTAAACAAATTCGTGTACAATAATTTCAGACAGATAAGGAAAATCATGATGTGGGACTACCTCCTTTATAATCAAACTCTGAAGATGCCTTCACCTGTTCCGCAGGTAAAGGAGGTTGGTACTTGAGAACACCATAAATATCTGCAACTAATTAGAACTTAAAAAAAAAAAAAAGTAGAGAAAATCCTGCTAAAAACTATTTTCCCACGAAGGTCATCATTTAACATAGTTTCTTTCACTTACAGCCCATTAATCCCAAAAATGAAAGTGAAAGAAGTCTGACTTCCCTTCAAAATTTAGTACCTACTCACGTTCTGACTCATGAGTTGAAAGTGCCTAATGCTACACCAACCAAACAATAGTACAATTTAAAAAAGGAAACTAAGAGCACATAAATGAAAGAAAAATAAAGAAATGCATGAATAAGACAAGAAACACCTCTTCCGTTGGATGGAAAACAGGAGCACATGCTCTAAGGCACACCTTCAACACGTATAAATACAATCACTCCATGCGCACAACCAAATCATCATCTGCATTCAGCTTCCTATGATTGTCCCTATATAATTTTATTAGTAACCATATACAAATACATTTATTTCTCTTTCTTGCCTCTTCAATATCAATGTCCTCATTTCAAATTAGAATAACGATACAATTTTTCATGGTACGGAGAAAGATAACAAAACATGCACCTATGTGTTTATGCCTCTCTTAACATATTCTTAGGCACTAAGTATAAGATGAGAAATGTAAAATAACAACACATCATCCTCAGAATTGAGAGGGACGCCGTGGGGGACATACTCTTCAAAGCACAAGACAAAGGCAACAATAATTATTTATCACTCCAACGACACAAGTGAAGCCACTCCATTCCATCCACTCCATTGCAATCCACATAGGCCATCGCCCAACCAACAAACCAAAAACATATAGCATGCTTGCTGTCCAAAGGAATTTTAATTCATTTATCACTTGAGTCCAACCTAAATCTATCACACAATCCATTGTTCATGCATAATACACTCAACATATTCAAATCTGTCAAATTCTTGGACCTCATGGTCCTCATTTAGTACTTGAGCCCAAACAATAATTTTTACAGCTTTTTACTTTGTATAACCCAGTTACAATGATATTTTTCATCCAAATAAATATTAAAAAGTGGAAAAAGAGTGTCCATTGTCTTGTATCCTTTGCTAAGTGGTGATAAAGCTAATGTAGAATGCAACAATTTATGCAGAAGCAGTTTGAGAACTAACACTTAAAAACAGTATTCATATTTGATGACACGGTCTATCTTCAAGTGTTTCAAAGCAACCCTGCACACAGAATTCATATGCAAAAGTAATGAAATATGTTATTGTCTTCTTTAAAAAAAGAATGAAAATTAAATCCATTAGCAAAACTAGAACTTTACTCTGGATAAAAATCGTGCATAATGCACTTACTGGAAGATATAGGGATGTCCAATTAGACAACTTTTGGTCATGCTTGGTTCAAGGATACAATGGAGCAGAATTTAGGCATTTTTTTTTTAATATTGGAGTAAGTATTGAGTACTGGTGCATGCATTGATGCCAAACTGAGTAAGGGCACACCATAGCATGCAAAAATGTGTGCATACCAATACATCTACTTATATATACTAGGTGAGAGCTACGTGCAAAGCACGTTTGCCTAGTTTTATGAAATGGTTATTTGTAAAAAATAATATATATTTTATAAAATTGATTAATTTCATTTAGTAATTTAAAGCATAGTGCAAAATATAAAAATATTAATTCAAAATAAAATATCATTCAATTCAATCAAATACATGTTGAATTCAACTTTTAACGCCTCCTATAGACCACCCTTTGCTTTTCCAACATTAATAGCAATTAGACACTTGTATGAACATGGACCTGGTGGACGTGACTCGTGATCAGAGTTATCATGATCCTCATCATCCTGATTGTGCTTGAATCATTATCACTCTGCAATTGAATTGAGCAAGCCATAAAAACTTAGGAACCCAAAAAAGTCAAATGAAAATGTTAACAAAAAAAGCAGTGACATAATACTGCAAAAAGTTCAAATAGCTAATAGAAAGAAAGAAAAATGGAAAAACAGGCATTCTCTAGAAAGTAATAAGAAACCAGCACAGAAAGAGTCCTACAAGAGCACGCAGATTAACAATAATAATAATCATAACAACATGCTTTAAAGTGGCTTCTCCAATACAAAACTTCACGATCTGAACTTCGTCCAAGTTTCTGCAAATGTCATAACAGTACAAGGTTAAAGATGTGAGTCCCAACTTCCAACAAAATCATGGCAAGAGGTAAGAAATCAGGTTCACAAGATCTCCATGAAACATCAGCCTGTCAAAATTTTAGATCATAACAATGAAAGAGTTAAGAATTGTAAAAACAATATATCAACAAAAATTATCCAGCAATAAGACACGTGCACTTAATTCTAGTTATATACATAAAATATATTAGCATATATAAAGGAAATTGTAAGTGTAGTTTGAAACAGATAATTACATCCATCACTGCATGATAAAGTTACAAGTGATCTAGATAAAGGGGAAAAAGCATTATCAACTGTAGTACCGAAAACCAACTCTTTTTCTTAGATTCTTTTGTCTTGCCAGTCGTGCTTTTACTCTTTATTTTTTTACCAAATCTGGATGGTATTAACTCACATGAATAACCATGCAGGAACTAAAGATGAAACCAAAATAATGTTGTTTTTAGCCTCACCATCATTCATCAAGGGGAAAAAAAGAAACAGGACATCCTTCAATTTGTTTTTTTTTTTTTTTGGGGGAGGGGGGGGTGTGGATTTTATAAACACAAAAACCTAGAAAAAGTTTTGGTCCGACATTTTCATTTTTATGTATCATAGTCAACTAATACACAGTTTATAAATTATTTTTCATGGAGTTTCAAACTCTTGAACCCTTTGACAAATGCTTCACAATCATATTATGATTGTGCAGGTTTCTTTACAAAGAAAAAAAAAAAGAAGAAAAAGAAGCGAAGGTCCACAGAAGAAACAATTACACATTAAGATGCACACATGCAACTACAAATAGTAAATCTAAAATTTTCATTTACATGATTAAATATTAAGATCCCCATTCATAGCATCAATGTATCACACCTACAAAGTAAAAACTCTAATAGATGTAAATGTTTGATAAGCTCTCACAGGAATAGAAAATACGTATTCACTTGCCACAATATATAGTTATTTGCCCTTCCTACTAAGCTCCAATGTAATTAAAGGAATCACTGGATTGCTGCACAGACCACTTGTGAATCAAAATTAATTAAATAAGCATAATAAACTCAACACCACTAAACTGAAACAACGAAACTACAAGACTAAATGGTTAGTAACAGATCAGGCTCAAGTTTCATAAGATGGCAAAGCTATCAAGTTCAACCAAGATCAATAATCAATCAAAATTTCATTTAGTAAGACCAAATTAAAGCAAATGGATCTGGCATGCATACCTCTTTGACTTTTTGCAGAAAAGGGGCTAAGTAATTCATCCATTAATTAATCACCATTAATTATTTTAAAGCTATGATCGAACTTAATTTGGTTGAAGCCATGCAAATAAATATGATAAGTAACAAGTACTATAATATGACGAAAGTATAAATAAATAAAGCAAACTATGATGAAAGTACAATGAAGACCAATATCTATGACAGAGAGGAAGTGATATGGTATTAGTAAACTATTTACAAAGAAAAGAAAGAGTTCAAAAAAAAGTTTATGTGGAGCTATAGGGTCATGGTGGAAGTATGTACCAAAGAACTGCCTGGCCTTGAATAGAAGAACTAAATCATGGAAAAGGATAGCAATAACCATCTCAAAATTATTCGGGATTAGGCTTATTTAAGTTGAGGTCAATTTATATTTCCTACTATTAATGTGGCGCCCCTGACCCCCATGTAAGGAAAACACGGGAATCGAGACGCCGGGATGATGACAACACGGTCACACATCCCAACGAAAGTGCCAAGTGTGTGTACATGCGACAGTGTACAATAACAACACAGCGGATAATTAAGTCTACTAAGTACCAGAATTTAAATACAAGTAAACATCAGTAAAAGGATTTAAGAAGTTATACAGTCATCTAAAATAAAGTTTAACACATGTTCCAAATTACAAATAAGTAAAATAAGATAACTAAGCCAGTGATCCCAGATCACTCCTCGAGCGGAGCCGTCTCCTCAGGCTCGCCCTCCTCCTCCTCATCTGCATCAAAATCTGCGTTTCCACAAAATGGTACTGCAGGTAAGTATAACCCAAATAATTCTTAGGAATAAAAATGCATTTAATGCAACCAACATGCATGCATATGATAAGATATGCATTTTCCTCAAAACATCATTTTTCCCGAAAATGATTATTTTCCAAGACACGCCAAAATCCTATTTGGCCCAAATATCCGTAAAACATTTTCCCAGAAAATGGTTTACACAAAATCCAACTCACACTATTTTTCCAGAAAATAGCCCATTTAATCCATTATTACCCTATGCACCATGGCCTCCCATAGGGACCATCCGCACGTCTTGGCTTCGTAGCGATACTCAGTTCCACGCCCAGTGCGTTCATGGCCGAGCACCCACTACGCAACGAGCGATGCCCAGTTCCGCACCCAGTGCGTACATGGCCAGACATCCTCTAGTCCCCGCCAGCAGAAGGACCACGGAGTCGGCAAGAATCTCTCGTCCGATCCCATTGTCGCCCGGCGACAATCCAGGGGACGTTACTCAGTATATTTCGCTCCCGAGTAACCAGAGGAGCTCCATAGAGATAATACCCCATCTCGGCTTGGGGTCGTGATACACACGCACCCAAATTCCATTCTCACATGAAAACCCAGTTTTCATAAACACATGAACATGAATGCAATACACGAAAATCCAGTTTTCCTTTAGAAACATGATCATGCATGATATCATGAAATGTACATGTACCAACACAATTCAACAACCATCAATAACCAACCCAATCAAATCCAACCAAACAATTCCAATCATCAATCCATCCAACCCCCGTACTCCTCAGACTCAGTTCGGCAAAACCAATCAACAGTTCAAATACAGTGAAATGTGTTAGTGCAAAAATACATTAAATTCACAAGAATTCTTTAGAAAATACTTACAGTGCAATATAGCAATTTCCGAAGGATTACGAAGTTGAAAAAGGCGACGTTTGAGCAACACCACAGTGTAAAATACACTGTGGCCGTGGGTCACAATTATCAACTTTTCAACTGAGACAAACGAAGACCCAAAATTGATGGAGTAGGGCCTAGGGAGGTCGGTGAAGCTAGTGGTGGTGGTGGTTAGCCGTGGGTGGCGGCGCAATGGGCGGTAGAAGACCAAAATACCCAAATCGAAAATGTGGATGGTGGAGCTTCACCGGTGGCGGATCGGAGGTGGGGTTGGGTCCAATGGGTTGCCAAGAGATTGAGGATGAAGTGGTGTGAAGACGGTGGCCAATGGTGGTGCGACGGTGGCGCTGGAGCGAAAGTGACGCCGCGGCTTTGAAGGGCTACTGGTTGTTAATGGCGGCGCGAATGGAGGTGAGGTTGGTGGGGTAAGGTCGCCGGCGGCTGGGGAACCAAATGGGACGGGCGGTGACGGTCACCGCCGGCTCACGGCGGCGGGCTGGGTGGAGGGGAGAAATGCACGGGGAGAGAGAGGGAGGCTGGTCGCACGCGGGAGATAGGCCGAAGGAGAAATAAGGGGAAAAAGAAAAGAAAGAGAAAAGAAAAGGAGGAAATGAAAAATAGAGGGAAAAGAAATAAGGTACAATCCTCATAACTTGGGTCACAAAAATGATCCAACGGAAACGATTTCAAAACCACAAGTTACATAAAATAATTTAAACGTAATGGTAAAGTCAAATTGAAATAATTAAATCCTACAGTAATTAATTAAATATGGAAAACAATTTAAATGCACAGTAATAAATAAATATTAAGAAAGCACATAAAAATTAATTTTCACCAAATTAAAAATCCTAAAAATAACCCAATTAAAATCCAGTAACTTTAAAACAAGAGAATAATTTTTTTGAATAAAATAAAAATAATCCTTCAATAAAAATACACTAAAATACGGGATGTTACAATTAAAGACCCGTTCTTCCACATACTTAAAATAACATAAAAAGTATACATAAATTAATGCTGCTACTGTTCAACATTAGAAAAACCTTTAAACTCCAGCATATTCCATGCTGCCTCAGCTTGAGCAGAAGCCTTTCCCTCAGCAGCACGTCTTAAGGCCTTTGCAACAGCTAGAGAAGAGATGGAAAAAAAATATGAGCATAATGGCTTTCTATATTAGATTCATAGGCAGAGCAGTTACTTATATTAAATATGTGCATAACGTAGAGGATTAAGCATGAACGTACTTCTCAAGACAATCATTCAACTCATCTCCATCCTGCATGTAACACCCCGTATTTTAGTGTATTTTAATGAATGAATTATTTTTATTGATTCAGAATTTATTCTCTTGTTTTAAAATTATTGGATTCTTAATTAGACTATTTTTATGATTTTTTAGTTTACGAAAATTATTTTTTTGAAGTGCTTTTTTTAAATTAATTATTGTTATGTGTTTAAATTTCTTCTCGAATTAAATTAACTTATTGTTGGGTTTAATTATTTATTTTCAATTTAATCACTGTGTTTGAATTATTTTATTTCACTTGCAGTTTTAAAATCGTTTCCGTTGGATCATTTTTATGACCCAAGATGTGAGGATTGTACCTCATTTCTTTTCCCTCTTTTTTTCTTTTCCTTTTCTTTTTCTTTTCTTCTTTCCTTTTTTTTTCTTTTTCTCCTCCTGGTCTTCCTCCCCGCGCGCGAGTTCTTCTCTCTCTCTCTCTCTCTCTCTCTCTCTCTCTCTCGCCGTGCAGTCGTTCCTCACCCAGGCCACCGCCGTCGCGCCGCCATGCATGACACCGCCCGGCCAACTAGCTCCCCCACCGGCCGGCGACCTCACCCCCCAAATCCCAGCCCCTACCTCGCCGCCGGTAGCCCGCACGCACCCCGCGAAGCCGTGGCGTTCTTTGTGCTCGCGCGCCGCCGTCGCGCCACCACCGGTCACCATCTCTTCACCACTTCATCCCCAACCTCCCAGCTACCCAATGGACCCAACCCCGGCTCCGATCCGTCACCGGTGAAGCCCCACCAAGTCCATTTCCGATTTGTGCATTTTTGGCCTAAAACACCCCTTGCGCCGCCACCCACGGCAAACCACCACCACCATTGGCTTCACCGACCTCTCTAGGCCCTACCCTATCAATTTTGGGTCTTGGTTTGTCTCCGTTGAGAAGTGGGTTTTTGAGACCCACGGCCACAGTGTATTTTACACTGTTACGTTGCTGAGCCGCCACTTCTTGCAATGTAAGTATTTTTCAAAGAATTCTCGTGAATTTAATGTATTTTTGCACTAGCACATTACACTGTATTTAATTGCTTATTGGTTTTGCCGGTTTGAGTCCGAGGAGTAACGAGGTTGATTGGATTGGGTGATGGAGTTGTTAGTATGATTGGTTTAGACTATGAGATTTGTTGGCTGTTCGGGTTTAAATATTGGTGTTTTGTGTATGACGTGGATTGTGGTGGATATTGGTGATTTTATGAAGTAATGATATATTTTGGGATTATGAAGGTTTTAAGTTTTGAGAAATTTAAAATAGGTTATTTAAGAAGCTTAGGCTTAAATATTGACATATGTGATCTATTGGAAACTTACAGAAATTACGTGATTATTTTTATAGGTGACGATTTATAGTCGACTCGACATTTTTGAGGAAATTTTTGGAAAAGTTAAGTCGTCCAAGTAAGCGGGGTTCCTATGCTGGATTTGCATAAAAAGAAATGAACTCAGGTTGGTTTGTAAAAATGTGCATGCTGTTTTAAAAAGAAAAAGTGAAAAACAACCTCAGTATATGTTTTGCATTCCCTCATGAGATACGTATGAAAGAGAAAAGAAATGTCTGACATGAAATGTGTAGACATGAGCAATATTTGACATGTTTCTAAAATATACAAAAGAGCGAATATGATGTCATTGAAATTTTTATGCATATGATATGAAATGATATGGATCTGTTTTTGATCAAATAGAAAGGATATGAATATGTTTCGCACGTGTTTTGATATGATATGGATATGATAAAACTTTTGCATACTTATCTGTTCTGAATATGGTTCTGATATGATGATACTGTTCACGTGATATGGTTGGTACCACCATGATATGATATGAGTGCACCCACTTTGGAAACAAAGTGGTCTTTTTACGTGTTCTTTCCTGTATGCACACTCGGGGCTCCGAGATTGAAAAATGGGAAGTTCACTACATGATACTGCCTGGTTTGGCCACCGGGGATAGCACAACCCTACCACGGGGGTTAAACATGGTATATGATATGACATGATAAGATTGAGATGTTCAGTTATGTTATGCCAAAGCATTTTTGAATATGAAATAGATCCTCAAATATGAATTGTTAACTTGAGTATGAAATGCTTGAAAAGTCGCTCTGATTTTCTGATAACATGTTTTCTGAGATCTGCATATAAAAATAAAATGTTTTATTTCTGCATATTGAACTTTCTGAAAAGGCTCATGTTTACATGCTAGTATATGTTCTCTGCTTACTGAGTTGTTGATAACTCACCCTTTATCTCCACAATATTTTTCAGATGATTTGAATGTTTCAGTTGAGGATCAAAGATATGGAGCATGGGTGAGAAGAGTTAAGAATGATGGTTTAAGCATAGAAGGTTTATATGGGTATTGAGGATTTTCATTCAGTAAGCTTGTTGTGCTCTGATGATGTGATTTGTTGGGAGATTGATGTTTATATTAAATTTTGTATCGTCTTAGAATAGTTATTCTGGAGTAATTGATGTAAATATGAGTATTTTGTGCGATTGGGAAGGATTAGAATATGTACTATGTGGAAGGAAAATGATTTTTAAGTGACATGAGTTAACTCTCCGGACCCTCGGGTACGGGGCGTTCCACTGCAAATCATCCCCAAGACAATCTGAAAAAAAGATGAATAAGATGTACTGCTACTAAACTACCAAAATCTCATATTCTACTCCAAAAGAAATTTATGCCATAACAATTGTGAAGATAACAATTAAAGAAAATATCTTGCATGAGAAATTCCAAAAGGTAATTCTTGAGCAGAAAAGGTGACGTTTTCTCAAATAATTGAAGAAGAAAAATAATGTTTTTCTTTTTGAATGCAAACAATAGCAAAATGGGTTCACTTTCATTTTGAATATCCAAAGTTGTTAATTCAATATTCAACTAAATCAATATGCACTCATATACAAAACTCAATTTATAAGGCATATCAACATGCGGGTCGCCTATGTAATCCAATCCAACATAAATATACATATTCTATCACCTAACACTTGAGTTCAATATAACCCATTACACAAAATATAATCATCTAAACCTCATATTACATTCAGTATGCATAAAATCTTAAAAATCCAACACTTACAAATAAGTGGGAAAAATGTTGAGCAAGGGTTGTTTGGAGGGGCTGAGAGAGGCGTTGGGGTTGGGGTTGGGGGTATCGAGTGCTCGGCACAGAAGAAAGGGAGTGGCAGAGAGATGGGCTTTTGGCGGCGGATCTAGATGGTGGAGACCCGTGAGAGAAAGAGGGAGTTACAGGGAAGGGAGAGATCGTGGGGGAGCTGGGGGGATGAACGGAGGGAGCCTGCGAGGGGTTGTCAGTGCCGTCGACAACAAACGGCGGTGGCTAGGGTGAGGGTTGCGACGGCAATGTGGAGAAGCCGAGAGGGAAGGAGGCTCGTTTCGGTGGAGGAGGAGAGGGAGAGAGAGGTGTAGTGGGGAGGCTGGGTTCAGCGAGGGGTGGTGGCACGGCGCTGCAATGGTGGCCAGCGGCTGCTTCGAGGCCGAAGGAGAAGAGAGGGAACAGGGGAGGGGTTCCGTCGACTGCAAGGGGGAGGGAGGAGAGAGAGGGAAAAGAGAAGTGAGGGGGAAAAGAGAGTCAAGTTTTAATTTAGGCGCTTTATCTTTTGATCTTCAAATTTATGGCGGTGAAGATTAAACTAATTTGCAGTAATAAAACGTCCCCGTAAATTTTTCGCCGCGAAATCCGTTTTCCCCACAAAGTATGGTTTTACTCACCGCGTAATATGATGGTTAAAGGTTTTATTTTTTTCCACAAACAATTTTCGTGGGAAAAGACCATATTTAATTTTATTATTATTTTCGGCGATAACGCATCGTCAAAAATAGTCAACAACTTTGCCGTAAAAAACAAATAACTCAATATTTTTGAGATGTTTATTTGCGGTGACTTTTTATCGTCGCAAAAATCATTTAGGTCATGGCAAAAAATTATTTCCCACAAAGTTTTACTTGCCGACGTAATCTCGTGGCAAAAAAACTTATTGTTTTTCTATGGACAATTTTCGTGTTATCAACACACTATTTGCCACGATCGTATATAGGCTATCATATGCAATAAAAAAAAATTATATAAGGCTTTTAAGTAAATACCACATGTGTGAAGAATCCGGGGTTGTATTAATGGTTCGACAGTGCCACAAAGTGTGAATCACGATCAATGGCCTATCTGTGTAAATTAACTTTGATAATTTTTTTAAGACTAATTAAGTTTTTTTATTGGACTTATTCAATGACCTATCTGTTTATTTATAATGATAAAGTCGACATGACAATCAAATTAAATCAATCCCCCATCAATAATATTAAAACATTAATAGGCATATTATCGTGTAGGTTGAAGGGAGGAAGATCAGCTTCACATAGGAATGTTGCAAATACACGATCGAACTAGCTAGACAACATGACAAACCCATGCAATAGAAGGTAAAAATAATTCCCCACAATTATAAATGCAGAAAGCGATGCAGAACTGATAGATATATATATATATATATATATATTTAGTTCACTCAAAATTCTTAGAAAATCAATATATATATATATTATATATATTGGCTTTTAATACAGAGATAACTACTTCATATGATCCTAATTAAATTAATGCCGGCGTACGTACGTCTGTCAAACAAAATGATCTGCGAGAAACTGTAGATCAATTGGGAGAAATTCAAATATAGTTTAATGGAGCCTTGCACAAAAGATATATATATATATGTACACGTTCTTTGTCAAAGAAAAAAAAAAAGAATTTGAAGATGATATTTTCTTGGGTTCTTTGTCTGACACGTCATGTAAACGTGGATTAATGACGTTAATTAACTACTAATGCGTCATGATATAGAGCCTGCAATGATGATTGAGATGGTCTATAATAATGGATATATGAAATAATCAAACGCTCTTTCTCAACTCAAGGTCGGTTGGTAGCATTAAATGACAAAATTAATGATAGGATGCCGCTGCTCAACCCCAACTGCAATGGTGATTGAGATGGTCTATAATCATCAATGGGTGCGGCTATTATGCCGCCCCAACTTGACCGCTCGGCATACCGCCCAGCATAAAAAGTTTTTTTTTTTTTTTATATCTTTTTAACATATTTAAATATATTTAAAAAAAAAAATATATTAATATATTTAAAATCACTTTTTTAACCATTAAGTAAAAAAAAAAAATTAATTTTGACCAACGGTCAAATGGAAGTGTCAAATTGAAAAGGCAAAATAGACTTTCTCAATCATCAATATATGAAATAACCAAAACCTCTTTCTCAAATAGATATAGATTATATAGATCATTATCATGCAGCTTAAGGTCTGTTGTTAGCATGCATTAAATGACAAAGGATTTTTTTTTTAAGAGTGCCGCTGCTCAGCCACAAATTATATTAGAATTTTTTTAAATTGTTAGGATATTGTGTTAGAATATATTTGATAATGTGACTTATTTTTTATCATATTCAATTTATTAAGTTTAAAGTCTTATTTGAATAAGAATTAAGTTTGAGTTTATCAAATATTATTCTCTCTCTCCCACATAATGGGAGCTTGAGGTGAAGTAGTGGAGTCTACTAGATTCTAACAGAATTCAGGTGGTGGTACGGAGTGAAAAAGTGACAGAGAGTGAGTGGAGTACGGAGGATTACGGTGGAGGAAGGTGCTGAGGGTGACTGCAGCCAAGAGAAGGTCGGAAAATACAGAAAACTCTTGAAAGAACAGGTCGAAAGAATAGAGGATTTAGAGGAGCAATGGAATAAACTGCATTTGCTGGAAGATGAAGAAGCTGCCATAGTCTTTGATGAAGCTGTTGGAGAGGAGATATCCTACAAAGGTGAGTGCAGCTTAGTGGGAAAAGTGTGTATGGACAGAAATATTAGCAAAGAGGTGGTGGAGAACACGATGAAAAGAGTGTGGAAAATAAGCAAACCTGCGAAGTTTCTAGAAGTAGACACAAAAGTTTTTATTATCACCTTTGCAAATCCAGTAGACAAATATCGTGTTTAGAGTGGAAGACCATGGTCATTCGACTACCATTTGTTTGCTTTGAAACTATTTGATGAGGATAGAGGGAGGCAGCTAGGTAATACCATTGGGGTGGTGGAGGAGGTGGATGTGAAAGAAGATGGTAGTGGATGGGGAAGATATATGAGGGTCTTGATTGTAATAGATCTTCAAAAACCACTTGCTAGAGGCAGAACCATCAATGTGAGAGGAGAGAAGCTCTGGATTCCCAAAAGGTATGAAAAGTTGCCTAGATTTTGTTTCTCTTGTGGTTGTTTAATTCATGGGAAGGGAGGCTGTGTAAACAAAAGTGAGGGGGCTGAACAATATGGGGTATGGTTAAGAGCAAATATGAAAAGAGGAGAAAAAATAAAAAGAGAAGGGGAATCTGTCAATCTAAAGAAGAATAATGAAGGGAATGTTTGGCATACTCAGGTGGAGGAAGATGATGCAGGAAATATAGATAAAAGAAAAAAATGGTCAAATGAGGGAGAAACTCCTGTGATGGAAGAGGGTTTTAGCGTGGTTGAGATTGAGGGAAAAAGTGTAAGGGAAAAAGAGAAGGAGGGTAGGTTAAATGGGGTAATGTTTAGCAACAAGCAAGCAGAAGAAGTAATTATCTATGGAGAGGAATCAGTGAGGGAAGGGATAGAGAATGAAGTGGAGTATATAAATGTGGTAGAGGAGCAAAAGGAAGATCTGAATGAAACAATACAAGAACTAATTATCAAGAAGGGTGAATGGAAGAGAAGGGCAAGAGAAAAAGGAGAAAATGTAATAAACATTGGTGAATACTTAGCTAAAAAAAGAAGGTATGAAGGTGAGGAGGGAGGAGCAACAAAGAGGTTGAAGGGTAAAAAACTCAATAAGAGTGGTGATATGGAGGATAACAATACCTTAAAAAGCATGGTGGTGGTTGTTCAACAGCCCCACCTTTATCAATGAAAATCCTCAGTTGGAACTGCCGAGGGTTTGGGAACCCTCGGACAGTTCAAGACCTTTGCCTTATGGCAAAGGAAAAGCACCCAGATGTAATATTCCTTTTGGAGACTAAACTGAAAAGTGAGCAGTGTGTAAGATTGAAGAAGAGACTTAGCTGTGAGGGATGTTTTGTTGTGGAACCTTTAGGAAAGAAGGGAGGGTTAACTCTATGGTGGAATAGTAGAGTTGAGGTAGAGATACAAAACTTTTCACAAAGGCACATTAATGTCGGGATTTCAGAAGAAGGTGTAGGGGAAAGGTGGTTGATGACTGGCTTTTATGGCCAGCCTGATACTAACAGAAGAGATGAAGCTTGGAAATTGTTAAAATCTTTAAAGCCAAGGTCTAATCAAGGGTGGTGCGTATTAGGGGATTTTAATGAAATTATTTCAAATGATGAGAAGATGGGAGGAAGGCCAAGACCAGAGAGACAAATGGAGAGGTTTAGAGATGCATTAGAAGAGGGGAACTTATTTGATCTAGGGTGGAGAGGGAATAAGTTTAGATGGAGCAACAATTACGAAGATGAGACATTTACAAAAGAAAGGCTAGATAGGGCAGTGGCCAACTCTAAATGGTCACATATGTTCAATGATCACTAGGTGGAAGTGCTGATAGTTAGAAGTTCAGATCATAGGCCAATTTTTTTGACTATGAAGAAGAGAGGTGAAAGGTTTGGAGAAAGAGAAGAGTGTTTAGATGTGAGGCCAGCTGGGCCATGGAAGAGGGTTGTCATGAAGTTATCAAAAGGGCTTGGCATACAATGCAAAGGGATGTTCAGACTCGGAAGATTCAAGCAAAATTAGAGTCATGCAAGACAGCCCTTCAAAGGTGGAGTAGACAGACCAGTGGAGTAGACAGACCAATTCAGACAGAACAAAAGAAATTAAGGAGAAATCGGTTTTCCACAAACAACTTCAAGATACAGAGAGCAGATATAATTGATATCAAAAGGGTTCAGAGGGAGTTAGGGGTATTGCTTGAGAAGGAAGACAGAAATACCAAAGAAATTGGTATGCAATGGGAGACAGAAATACCAAATTCTTTCATGCTTGTGCATCACAAAGAAGAAGGAAAAATGTTATTAAAAAAGTCATGGATGAGCAAAAATAGATGTTCAACAATAAAGAAGACATTGAGGGGGCTTTTAATAACTTTTTTAATAATTTGTTCACCTCAACAAGGCCAAGCCTAGAAAACATTGCAGAATGTGTGTAGCAGGTGGAGGCTCGAGTCACAAGTGAGATGAATGGTAGACTGGTTAGGCCTTTTTGCAGATTGGAAATAGAGGCTGCTATCAAACAAATGAGTCCCTTGAAATCACCTGGCCCTGATGGTTTTGGTGCTTGTTTTTACCAAAACCATTGGGACACAATAGGGGAGGAGGTATGCAATGCAGTGTTAAGTTTTCTTAATGGTAATTCTCTTATCTCTTCTATTAACTTTACTTATTTAGCTCTAATCCCCAAAACAAAGAGCCCCTTACTTGTAACTGAGTACATGCCAATCAGTCTTTGTAATGTCATCTATAAAATTATTTCAAAAGTTCTTGTAAACAGGCTGCAAGGAGTTTTATCAAGTATTATCTCACCCAACCAGAGTGTTTTCATTCCTGGAAGGATTATTACTGATAATATAATGGTTGCGTATGAAGTTCTACATACTATGAAGGTGAGGAAGAAAGGCAAGAAGGGTAGTATGGCCATTAAACTTGATATGTCAAAGGCCTATGACAGAATTGAGTTGGTTTTTTTGGAAGCTATAATGAAAAAACTAGGTTTTTGCAATGAGTTGATACAACTAGTCATGAAGTGTGTCTCTTCTGTTACTTATTTAGTGTGGATCGATGGAGAACCAGGAGATATAATATATCCATCAAGGGGATTAAAGCAAGGGGATCATTTATCCCCTTACTTGTTTATAATGTGTGCAGAAGGGCTTAGTGCCTTAGTTAATAAATCTGATCAGCATGGTGATACTAAAGGAGTTTCAGTTGTGAGGGGGGGCCTGAGGATCAATCATCTGCTTTTTGCAGATGATTTTGTTCTATTTGGCAGGGCCAATGTGGAAGAATGGAGAAAAATGAAAGGGATCCTTAGCACATATGAGAGAGCCTCGGGTCAGTTTCTTAATAAGGACAAGACAACAATTTTCTTCAGTTCTAATACTAACTCAGAGACTAGTAGTAAAATTCTGAGGGAATGGGGGGATATGGTAAATGGGAGTTACGAAAAATATTTGGGACTTCCTACTCTGGTGGGCAATTCAAAGTATAACACTTTCAGGTGCTTAAAAGAAAGAATTTGGTAGAAAATTAATAGTAGGAAGAACTCTTTCCTCTCAAGTGCAGGGAAAGAAATCTTGATAAAGGCTGTGTTGCAAGCTGTCCCTTCCTATACCATGAGTGTTTTTAGGTTGCCAAAACAGCTATGCTCAGAACTGAATGGTTTGCTAGCTAAGTTTTGGTGGGGTAACCATCAAAGAGAAAGTTGCATACATTGAAGAAGTTGGAAGAAAATGGGGCAATCAAAAGGAAAGGGAGGGCTGGGCTTTAGAGATTTAGAGCTTTTTAATTCAGCTTTGTTTGCAAAACAAGGCTGGAGATTACTGCACATCCCTCTTTCTCTAACTGCCAAGATTTATAAGGAGAAGTACTTTAGACATTTCAATCTGTTGGAGGCAAAATTGGGTTACTCACCTTCACTGATATGGAGGAGTGTGTGGAGTTCTCTGGGTTTATTAAAAGAGGGTTTAAGATGGAGGGTGGGTAATGGCAAGAGGATTCAGATTTGGGGCAATAGATGGTTGTCAACTCCATCTTCCATCTGTGTACAGTCTCCACTTACTATTTTGAATAGAGATGCAAAAGTTTGTGAACTTATGGTAGAAGGAAAGAAGGAATGGAATGAGACCTTGGTCAGATCTATTTTTATGAAAGAAGAAGCTGATCAGATCTCTTGCATACCTTTGAGCATAAATGAGGTAGAAGACAAGTTGATTTGGGGACCTACTAGTAAAGGCTTGTTCAGTGTAAAAAGTGCATATTATTTGGAACAAGAAAGATAAAAAATGGCACAAGGGGAGTATTCTGGAGGGGCGGATTCAGATGGTCGTTGGAAACAAATTTGGAAGATGAATACACCTGGGAAAATTAAGATGTTCATGTGGAGGGCAGGTAAATGATTGTTGGCTACGAAAAAGTGTTTATTTGCTAGGAAAATTAGTGAAGATTCAAAATGCCCAATATGCCTCCAAGAGGACGAATCTGTATTGCATGTTCTTTGGCATTGCCCTGCTACTAATGATGTATGGGCTGGATTTTAAAGGCAATGCAGAAATGGAAGATACATGAAGAAGTAGACTTATTGAGTTTATGGGAGAGGTTGTCACAAAAGCTCAATGATACTGAAATGGAAGTGATAGCTGCCATAATGAGGAGTCTATGGATCAGAAGAAATGTTTTCATCTTTGAAAAGAACTTCACTAGCCCAAGTTGTGTAATCAGATCAGCAAAAGATGTTTTGAATGAGTTTCAAAAATTTCAGGCTCTGTCAGAGGGACAGGGGGTAGTATAAGTGCAGTGGGAGGGGAAAAAATGGATTCTACCAGAACAGAACTTGGTAAAGGCTAATTGGGATGCAACTTTGGATGCTAGAGCAAGAAAGATGGGAGCTGGTGTTATAATAAGAAATGAGAAGGGAGAGGTCATGACAACTTCTCATGCTCAGAAGTAAAATGTGGTAGAACCAGCTTTAGCAGAGTGTTACGCCATGAGAAAAGCAATGGAATTGTGTAGTGATCTTAATTTTGACAAAGTAACCTTTGAGGGGGATGCACGAGTGGTAATAAAAGTTGTAAATAATCCAGAGGAAGACCTGTCTTACATTGGCAGTATTATCGAAGAAATGAAGATGGTGATAAAAAATTGGCAAGGATGGAAAATCCAATCCTCACATAAAGATACGAATACAGTAGCTCACAAGCTAGCAAAAGCTGCTTTACATTCTAAAAAGGAGAAAGTGTGGATAGAAGAAGCTCCAATGTTTGTTTCAAGTAGTTTACAGATTGATAATCATTGTATTGATCAAACAGTTTATATGAATGAATAAGGAATGGTTTATTTTCAAATAAAAAAAAAGAAAAGAAAAGTTTGAGTTTATCGAGAAGTTATAATTTATATTTAACAATAATTTTTTTTATACAAGTGAATTCGAGCTTTTTATGAATTATTTAATTTTGACATAATAAGTTCTTGATATTATATATTCTAATTTTATCTAAAATATATAATTTTAATGATTAATAAATGAATTGGAGTTAAAATCGAGTTTGGTATTTAAACCGATCTCAAGCGGTACTTTATTGAGTACCCTTATTTATTTGCAATCGTAAGATAAGTACCTCTTGTACGTTGATGATTTTCACTTCTCAATTAATGAATGATTTGGACTCCAATAATTAGCACGTTAAGAATTTGGATTTATTAACGGTTTGGATTTTCATGGTGTCCTTCACACATGAGGTGCATTAATTGTATGAGAAAAATATAAATCTAGATATATGTTCATGAAGAGAATTTTAAAAAACATACGAGAGAGTCTGGAAAAAGAAAGTCACTCTCTGCTTTATTTGTTTAAGAGTAATATTAGATATAATCATGAAGTATCACCACGTAATCATTTTGAAAAAATACGAGATACAATCATGAAGTACCGCCATGTAATACAATAATTCAAACGTAATGATTAAAATGAAAATAAATAATTAAACCCAACAATAAGTTAATTTACTTTGAGAAGAAATTTAAACGCATAACAATAATTAATTTAGAGAAAGCACTATAAAAATAATTTTCGTAAACTAAAAATCATAGAAATAATCCAACTAAAATTCCAATAATTTTAAAACAAGAGAATAAAATTTTGAATAAATAAAAATAATCATTCAATAAAAATACACTAAAATACGGGATGTTACACACCCAACAGTATGCCATGCTGGTGTAGGAGCTTAATTAATTTCCATATCAACTATACTAAAAAATATATATAATTGGTGTTTTCATTTGTATTATGTGTAGCAAATGAAACTCGATAGGTCTGTTAGGTCATTTGTGACGATAACTTTTTGAAAAGAAATTTTAACCAAAGCCAAACGCTGGGAAAACAAGAATCTCTATATATCCTAGCTGCATGCTAGCTCTCTTTTCTGAAAATTTTATTTTCTATTTTCTAATGAACGTCATAATTTCTCTTTCTTTTCGCAGCTTCTTCTACTACTACTACTGTTAGCACAACTACTATTACTATTAGTACTAATACTGCTACTAGTACTAATACTAATACTATTTCTGTTAAAATATATATGTAACATTTTATAAGATGCTTGTATTATCACTACAAGGGGAATCACCTTTACCGGCGATTCACTTTCGTTGGCAAAACCAACAAAATCGTAGCGATTCACCTATACCAGCGATTTATAAATCGCTGGCAGTTCGCCGGTATTAAAGCCCCACTTTTGATCTACCCCAACAGAAGCCAAAAATCGCTGGCAAATATTTTTTTTCCCCAGCGATTTTTATTCGCCGCAAATAGTACATTTTATCGACGCAATTGCACATTACGATTAAGTAGTTAATCGTTGGGAAAAATTAATTGCAGCGATTTAGTACTGTCGCTAAAAGAGAAACAATCGCCGGAAATATAATGTCCCAGCGATTTTATAAAATCGCCGTAATTGACTAAATAGCTTTGAAATAACAATTGCGGCGATAAAAGTGCGCTAGTATAGATCTATACCAGCAATTTAAAAATCGCTGCAATTGAGTTATTGGTTTTGTGAACTCAATTGCAGCGATCTAAACATCGCTGGTATTAATCAATTGCAGCGAGTTATAGTCGACGCTAAAAATAAAATAAATCGCCACTAATCTGGCGATCTATTCCAATGGCTTAATTAAATCGATGGAAAAACTTTTTGCTACGAATAGTATTCGTCGCAAATGTCCTAAAATGCCGCTAAAAACTATTTCTGGCGCTGTATGATCGCCGGAAATATATAGTAGTGTACAAAATATATTTGCGGCGAATTTTTATCGCCGCAAAAGATGTTTCAGAAAATAAAAAAAAAAAATGAAATTCCTGCTCATGAAGAGTCTTATTTCTTGTAGTGTACAAAGATTAGTACAAAGAAGACGTACAAAGATTTGAGCATAGTATGCAAATGCAGTGGAGCAGAACTGAATCACACTGAAATAGGATAAGCCAAAATTAAACTGATTTTCCATGTAATGGTACTAACATGACTGCTTATGGCCATTTTAGATGATTAATAATTTCTTCAAAGATGCTTCTCACCATGGCAACTCGATTCATAGGAAAATGAGGGATAGCTTAACTTAAAAGATAAAGGAGTAGTAAGAAAATGCAGATTCAGCACTGTTATACTGTTAAAAGCAAAGCAAGACATTTAACAGTTTTGTGGAAAAATGATTCATAAGACCAGCTTTAAATAAAATTCCTAGCTCAAAACAATCATCACCAGCTCCAACATTAGAACTAATTAGTAAGAGTTCTACTTTAAACGTGCAAGTAAGAAATGAAACTATTGGAGATACTAACCTGATGGAGGAAAGAAGAATAAGACTAACATTAAACAGAAAAGAGTTCATAAGTGTGGCTCCCCACCTGTGAAAAGATCAACCTGATACACAAGCAATGAGAATCCTTCGGAAGACTAGACTTGTCATCGTCCAAATCATAATACTGAATGTGTCAAAAAATAATGCATGGTAGTACCAAAATAAGTGAATAAAGAATAAGCATCTATATCAAATCAGTAAAAAATCTAAAATCCACTACAGATATATGACAATATGTGCAATCCAAGCCACTGAAACAATCAACCTGATAGACAAGCAATTAGAATCCTTAGGAAGACTAGACTTGTTATCATCCAAATCATAATACTAAATGTGTCAAAAAATAATGCATGGTATACCAAAACAAGTAAATAAAGAATAAGCATCTATATCAAATCAGAAAAACATCTAAAATCCACTTCATCTAAATTGCTTGTGTATAAAACATCAAGAACCCAAGTTCAAAATATTTTAACTCAAGTCAGGTACTTCATGCATGCATTTTATGGTTGCAACTTAAACTAAGAACCCAAAATCTATAGTAACTACACTAAGAACTGCACCAACACTAACCATCCTGTGCTGCTAAATACTTTGTCACAAATATTTGCTCTGACAAATATTTTGTCACTCTAATGGTCTTTGTTCAACTACACTCTAAATAAGTTGATGTCACAAAAAGAAAACCCATCATCAAAACTATGCTACCTCGACCATTTCAAACTGATCCGATCCTAGTCGATGACAGGTAATTATCAAGTAGTCTTTGAATATGGCAGACAAAAAAATTAAGAGGCTGACAAAAAAATTAAAAGGCTGACAAAACAATTAAAATGAAAGAGAGACAAAAAAAATAAAAGATTGCATTTCTTTAACATCAAGAGCAACCTAAAAGACTCAATTGAGAGCAAAGCAGCTGCATAAATCTAAAAGTTGCAAAACATTAGAGAAAATCTCATTAAATATAATCAAGAGTTAGACTTCTTGTCTTACTTCTGCTGCTGCTCCTTCTGTCGATTTATAGTCGTTTTATGTAAAACATTGGAGAACTATATTAGCAGCAGTAAAAGTCTTCGCACTTAAAGACAAAAAAAAATTAACATCTACAAAATTAACCAAATCAGTGTATAAGAGCAACAAAATTCAACCAAATTAGTGTATACATCAACAAAATTAACCAAATCAGTGTATAAGAGCAACAAAATTTAACCAAATCAGTGTATAACATCGACAAAATTAACCAAATCAGTGTATGTATAACAACAACAAAATTCATCCAAATCAGTGTATAACATCAAAAAAATTAACCAAATCAGTGTATGCATAACAACAACAAAATTCAACCAAATTAGTGTATGCATAACAACAACAAAATTAAACAAATAAGTGTATAACTTTCAATGAGGAAACCAGGGATCCTTACAGGGCTCGGTGAGAGATCCAGAGGACTCGGTGAGAGAGAGAGAGAGAGAGGCTCGAAGGGGGTGAGGGAGATGGAGCTGCAGTCTTCTAGGGTTTCGGGGACTGAAGGGACAGGGTGGGGGGAATTCGCAGAGAAGGAAGAGTGAGGGTAGGGAGCTTCGGGCTTCATAGAGAAGGGAGAGTGAGGGTGGGGGGCTTCGGGCTTCATCTGGGTGAGTGAAGATTGAGGGCTTCGGTGGTCTTCGTCTAGGAGGGGCTGCACAGAGCAGGGAAACTGGGTGGGGTTCGGTCTTCGTCTGGGAGAGGCTGCGCAGAGAAGGGAGAGTTTCGTTGGTCTTCGTCTGCGTCTGGGAGGGGCTGCGCAGAGAAGGGATGGCTTCGATTTGGTCTGGGAGGTACTTGTACTTGTGAGTGAGGATTGGGGAGTGGCTGTCGAGGTGAGGTGGCGGTGGCGTGGTGGGGGGTTCTGCGCGGTGGCGTGGGTTGAGGGAGAAGAGGGATTGGGATTCGGGAAGGCAGAGCGGGAGAGGGAAAGAAATGAGTGGAAATGGTAAGGCGGGTTGTTTAAATTTAATTTCACTTTTCCGGCGATTTTGATTTGCCGCTAATAGTATATAATTTATTAGATATGCTCTTGCGGCGAAAATACAAAGAATATTTTCGTTGCAAACAATATCTATTGTTCAATATCTATGGCAAAGGCCTAAATTTTCTAGAAGACTATTCCGGCGTTTTTTATTCGCTGCAAAACTAGCTATTGTGGCGATTTTCCCATTCGCCACAATTAAAATATGGTTACAGTTCTAACATTATTTGCAGCGATTTTAAAATCGCCGCAAAAGATCAAATAGTCGCCGCAAATGACTAAACACTAATTGCAACATCAGATTTCGTATATATTGCTTTAAATTTCAGCGACGATAAGAAAATCGCCGCAAATAAGGGTTAATTGCAGCGATTTTTTTGGCGGCAATAGTAAAATCGCTGGAAAAGGCGTTATTTCTTGTAGTGATCAACAATAAGGCCAATGGCTTGTTGGCTATCATGTTGTGTACGTATGTTGTGTGTAATAATAATAATAATAATAATATTATTATTATTATTATAGAATCGTGTATTATTATTATTATTATCATCATCAATAAGGTTAATCTTGCAACCAATTGTACGAGATGATGATCAATGTTCTCATGTATTTTTCATGATTATAATATATATTAGTTTTTAAGTTTTTGAAAGTTTTGGAATTTTAAAATGGACAACCCTGCTTTATTCCTGAGAGTCTGATTTTAAGTAATAATGACGACGCGATAAATTAGGGTGTGGTTTAGAGCAGCATGAAAGCAAACATAACCCTTGAATTCTGTAACCAAAATGCATATATACAAGATCCCATTAAAGTCTGTCCGTCGGATTAGTCTACCTAGTACTGCCTTGCTGGGCCATTACAGGGAACCGGACGCAATGGCAGTAATAAAAAAATTAATATGGCTTGTTTCTATATGGATTTGAAAAGGCTACAAATACGCACGCATACATGGCTATCAACTACCACCACTCGTACCCACAAGTAGAGTGTAAATTAAAATAAAAAAATCGAAAAATTAGACGAGATCGGTTGGACCAGTTTTGAATCGGTTTGGTTCGGAACTGGTTCTTGAATTATGCAAACTGGCTAGAACTAGACCGGACCGGACCGGAAATGTGACGCCCTGACTCCCACGTACAGGAACACGAGAATCGTGACGTCGGGATGATGACAACACGGGTCATGCATCCCAACGAAATGTGCTCAAGTGTGTGCAACATGCAAAAGTGCACAACAAAAGTTGCAGCGGATAATATAAATATGTCAACTAAGTACTAGAATTGTTTAATACAAATATCCAAAATAAATTACCTTTAAAAGTTATACAATCATCCCAAAATATATTGCAAACGCCAAATACATAAATAAGGGATAAAATGAATCTCGACAAACGAGAGCAATCCGAAATCTCTCTTCCAACGGAGCTAACCCCTAAGGCTCGTCATCCTCATCTGCATCAAAATTTGCGATACCATAAAACGGTACCGCAGTTAAGTAAAAATCTAAACAACCCTAGAGATAAAAACGCATTAAAGCAACCAACTAACAGATCCTAAAACCTCATTTTCCCCAAAAACTAGTATTTTCCAACACACGCTAAAAATCCTATTTTTTGCCAAAACATATAATCTAATATTTTTCCAGAAAATGATTTACACAAACTCAACAATTTATCGGACACTATAGGCATGAATCACAGGCGGGACTATACCACCATCCCTACCGCGTGCAACGTAGGCGGGAATCACAGGCGGGACCCAACCACTATCCCTGCTTACCACCATCCCTACTGCGTGCACCGTAGGCGGAAATTACAGGCGGGACTCTACCACCATCCATGTTTACCACCATCCCTACAGTTCATTTCCACACAATAAATACATAATAGAGCACTGTAGGCGGGAATCACAGGCGGGACTATACCACCATCCCTACCACATGCACCATAGGCAGGAATCACAGGCGGAACCACCATCCCTGCATACCACTGTCCCTACAGTCTCTTTCCCTTTTTCTCAAACCAATCAATCCAAACATTTCAAACATACTCAAAATCATTTCTCACATGAAAACTCAGTTTTCCAATAAACACATGAACATGCATGCAATAATGTGAAAACCCAGTTTTCAGTTACAAACATGAACATGCGTGCAAATGAAATGAACACAACACGACAACAATAACCAACAACCAACAATGTCAACACAATCCAATCACACAAACAACTTCATCCTCCAATCCATCCGACCGCCGTACTCCTCGGACTCAGTCCGGCAAAACCAATTAATAATTCAATACAATGTAATGAGTTAGTGCAAAAATACATTTAAATCACAAGAGTTCTTTGGAAAATACTTACAGCGCTATATAGAAATTTTCGGAGAATCACGGAGGTACAAGAAGTGACAAAGCAGCTACAGAACAGTGCCAAATGCACTGTGGCCGTGGGTCTCAAAGACCCACATTTGAACAGGTGCGAACGAAGACCCAAGATTGATAGGATAAGGCCTAGGGATATCGGTGAAACTAGTGGTGGTGATGGTTGGCCGTAGGTGGCGGCGTAGGCGGCGGTTGGAGTGCAAAAAGCTCAAAACGAAAATGTGGATGGTGGAGCTTCACCGATGGCAGATCGAAGCTGGGGTTGGGTCCAATGGGTTGCTAGGAGGTCGATGATGATGTGGTGAGAAGATGGTGGCCGGAAGTGGCGCAACAGCGGCGCTAGGAGGGCTGGAAATGGAAGGGTGGGGTCGCCGGCCGGTGGGGAAGTCGAAGGGGTGGGCGGTGTCGTGCACGACGGCGTGAGATGGCGGGGCTGGGGGAGAAGTGACCGACGCACGGGAGAGGAGGAAGAGAGCGTCACGTGTGGGAGAGCCAGGGGAGAAAGAAACAAAGAAAGAAAGGAAAAGAAGAAAAAAGAAAAAGAAAAGAGGAAAGAGGAAAGAGAAAATGTAGGAAAAGAAATGAGATCCATTCCTCATATCTTGGATCACAAAAATGATCCAACGGAAACGATTTTAAAATAGCAAGTGAAATAAAATAATTCAAACGCAGTGATTAAAATGAAAATAAATAATTAAACCCAACAATAAGTTAATTTAATTTGAGAAGAAATTTAACGCATAAAACTAATTAATTTAGAGAAAGCACTTCAAAAAATAATTTTCGTAAACTAAAATTAAAAAACATAAAATAAACCAACTAAATATCCAATAATTTTAAAACAAGGGAATAAATTTTTGAATAAACTAAAATTAAATCTTGATCCTTAAATGCTATAGTAGCTCTTAATTCCAACAGATTTTATTTTAAAACCAAAAACTGCAAAATAAAAGAAATAAACTAAGCAAAACAAAAAAAATAAAATAAAATAAAACAAAGAGATGTACTAAGCACACTACAACAGAATGTGCCTTTTGTGATAGAGGAAACTGTCACCAAAAAAGGACAAACCGTCACTAAACATATTTGGTGACGGTTTGAAACCGTCACCACAACCGTCACCTAAAGTGCATCACAGAAAACATTTGGTGACGCTTTACTGTTCAACCGTCACAAAAAATATTTTTAGTGACGGTTGGAAGTCTTCCGTTCGGTACAACGTTTGAACGTTCATGTTTTTGTGACGGTTATAAACTGTCACAGAAAATAACGTTCAGACGTAAAATAAAACGTTCGGACGTTATACCCGAACGATTGGTATTCAAATGAGATAATTTGACGTTCGCTGAGTATCGTTCGAACGTATCATATTTACATTCGGACGTTCACCCAACCGATTGGCATTCGAATGAGAGAATTTTATGTTCGTTGAAAATCGTTCGAACGCAATATATTTACGTTCGAATGTTAATGCGTCCGAACGTTAACTACAATAAACGTTCGAATATTTGTTCGAACGTAAACGTAAATGTTCAAACGTAACGCGTATAATGTTCGGACGTTATCTCGAATGTAAACGAATGAGCGTTCGAATGCAAGTTCCTTGTTCGAATGTTAATCGCTTTACGTTCAAACGGTTTGTTCGTTTTAGCGTGAATACGTTCGAACGTACCGTTTGACGTTCGAACAATCAAATTGTATTTACGTTCGAACGTTTGTTCTGTGAACCAACGTTCGAACGATTTTTATTTACATTCGAACATACAGATCAGAAATACTAATTTCATAAAATTTAGAAACATAATACCAATGTTATATCATATTACATACACAATTAATAATAACAATGTCTTATAAAAGGACAAATTTAGATATTAAAACTAGTCAGAAATATTGATAAAATTTATTTCTTCTTTTTCCCTCGCCCACGGGGATTCTGATGCAACGACATAACACGCTCCATTTGCACCATCCTCTCTCGTTGCACTTGCTCTTGCACTTCACTGCGTATTCTTTCCTCTTGGTCTCTCTGTTGGTCCTGCAAACGCGTCTCTAAATGAGACTGTCATTCTAAGAGAGACTCTAACTCTTGCTGTCTCGACCTCATATACTCATTCTCACGCCGTGCAGCTTCTAAATCTGCCGTAAGATTATTAATTTGTGAAGCCGATGAGGTTGAGGAGGATGAACATTTATGCTTGATAGATCGTCCCAAACCTCTTGCCATACTAGACTGCGGTCCGAGCACTTGCGTGAATATGTCTATGTCACTAGGAGATGATTCCTCAGAAGCCGACTGCATCTCCATCATTTTTCTCTGCAATTTAAAAGGTAATGATCGTAAATAATTTAGTAACATATTAAAAGAAATAGAAATAAGAAATAAACTATTAAAATGTTATATAAATAATTTATTGAACAAAATTAACACTACTTACATAATTATCTGCAGCGACAGGATCCATCCACTCACTATGCTCATTAGTGTGAACAGCAGCATAGACATGAATGAGGGAAAAATTTTCAGGATCATCACGTTTCTAACAAAGCGACAATATTAACAATTTTGAAAAAATAATGTTAGTATTTATCAGAAAGAATATCAGGAAAATAAATGAATTCTATAATTTTTTAATTACCATTTTTTCAGCAAGACGGTGGAATGACCTTGAACCGGCACGATGATGGACAGTCAGAGCGGATCTATGATGTGCATTTGTAGAACTCAAGTGCTATAAAATATATTAAAAATATTAATTGTAATATGTACACATGCATATAATATATATAGAACGAATATGAATGTAAATAATTAAAAGATATAAATATAAAATACCTGATAATCTGGAGATGTGAAAAGATCACAACACTTTCTCCAATCATCTAACTTCATCTGCTGAAAAGGAGACTGTGCAGCCTCTTCCAACGTCTCAAACTTCTTGAAGTGGTCATGACATCGTCCTTTGTGACGTCGGAATAGTGTAGCCATCAACTCATTCACGATTCTCAAATCCTCGCTACGGCCAAAGTCAAGGACGAATTCATCCTAACAAAGGAATGAGGTCAAAAATATAATATATTAATCTAGGTGAAAAAAATGTACTGAAAAGTAAACTCACCAGCACACGACTTCGAATGTGCTCTTTAATCTCATTCGGAACATCTCGCCATGAGCGCACATAAAATGGAGCATAAGCTTGAACTACTGTGCCAATATAGGAGGAAAGCGCCGCTGCTCTATCATCCACTCCTCCAGTGGAATTATCAGGAATTGTAACCTTTAGTTTACCGTGTCTTCTATTTTTTTCAAGAGAAATTCCACGTGTATAGCCACGACCGCGACGTGCAGATGCATCAACTACATGATAATAGATATACTATAATTAAAATTATATAGTTATTGAGAAAAAAGTATTAACTATATATATAATTATCAACGACAATATTTCCTTACTGGTAGGTGTCGACTGGCTGTTGTTCTCTTCTGTGTTAGATTGATTTTCAGGAACGGATTCCTCGAGTGGAGAGTCCTCAATGGATTCAGGACTTGGACTTGGCGGAGGCACATTTCTTCGTGCTCGTTTTGGCGGCATTCTTGAAAATAATTAATTATATGAAAGAAAATTAATTAGAAGAAATTATGAAAATTGAAGATATTTTATAGTCACCTAGTTATATGAATAAAATATTTAGTACTTTTATTCTTCATTTTCAGATGAATTCTCCATGCTTGTTTCAAAATCTCCATCAATAACATCTTCATCATCATCATGCACCTCTTCTTCATCATCCTTATCTACCTCCTGCCCGGATTCTGATTCGTCTTCATCTTCTGACTCATCTTCTTCTTCTTCCTCCTCACTTACTTGAATTAAATGATCATTTAATACAGACGGGTGGAGATGGACGGGTGGAACATCATCTCTACAGAAGGGGAGCAACTCGAGTGCACCGAGGTCAACAAACAAGTTAATACCCTCTCCATCTTCCTGGTATGCCTCAACAATCGGAGTGTCATCTTCTTCTCCACTATTCTTGTAATCTGCACTCGTTCCTGCTTCATATATATTTCGAGGAATAAATTTTTGTACGACTCGCCAAGTTATCTCTCCACCATCTTCATCAGCACTTTTCATTGGATCAATCAAGTAATAGACTTGAGTAGCTTGACAAGCCAATACAAATGGATCATCTTTGTACCATTTAGATGCAGTATTGACACTCGTAAAATAATTATCCCTACGTATCGAAACCCGACCACCGCCTAGATCCCACCAATCACATTTAAAGACATATGTTACAGACCCACCCAGATATTTCAATCCGACAATATCACGTATGACACTATAATAGTCAATATCATATGTTCCATGACTCCCCTCGACCAACACACCACAATTTTGAGTCTTTCTATTACGTTCACGGTCCAAAGTATGGAATCTATAACCTCGAACCGTGCATGCAGTATATCGAAGTGCTCTATTTGAGAGACCACGGGCCAATGCATACAATTCAGAAGAAATTGATCCGAGATCACGAGCACGTTGTTCCAAAATCTAACAATTGAAATAGTATATATTTATTATTTCATTATCCAGAGTTAAAAATTTCACAATATAACATATATATAATTTTAGGTTCATACATGATAATAGATATACTTGTACTCATATTCCCAACAGGGTTGAATCCATCGGTTGTGAGTCTCAGGCGCACGTTCCGAGCTTCTATCCCAAACTCTGGGTACTGATTATCGAAAGACTGCCACGCAAGTGAATCAGTTGGATGCCTCATATATGCGTCATTCTTAACTCTTTTCTCCTCGTGCCACCTCATATCATTAGCTGTTTTCTTACACATATATAGTCTTTGCAACCTAGGTTTCAAGGGAAAATACCGCAACACCTTAACCGACACGTTTTTCTTACCTTTCCACCTCGACTCTCCACGTGCATAGGGTACGTAATCCTTTCCAAGTCTATCGTCCGGACGCATCCAATTTTTGTCCATTTCTAAAAACATCTATATATTAATAACACGTATATTGAAAATACCACATGCATGTCATGCTCCAATTCTCATTGCTTCTTTTTTAAGGTAGTTGGTCCTATCCCATTCGAGATTATATTATCCATATTGCACAAATCTCATCACTCTACTAATTTCCACGTTAGTAGAAATTTCGACAGCACCTCCCCATAGTTCTCCAAGTATACATGCTCAAATATCGGGATTGTAACCCTACGAACAGTATACCCGAAGAACAGTAGAAGAAGATACCGAAACTTCATATTAAACGTGGAAAGTAGCGAGTAACAAAAATGTACAATACAGATAATATAATCTCAAACTGTCCACACTGGACAATTCAGGAATCAGTGGACACATAAATGTACACTGATTCCCAAACGGGTCTAAGGGTATTTATGCAATGTCACACGCATCTAGCAAAAAATCATACTAACAATGTCTCCATGTTGTTTACATTAATAATGTCACCTTCAAGTAGTGTTATATTGTTAAATTAAAGAGAGATGGTAGATTATGTGACCCTAAGTTTCGTGTCTTGTACACAACGAGGGAGAATTATCTTGAAGAAATGTTTAAATTTTAGTCTAATTACTTAACCGTCACAAACTGTCCGACCTTGACAACTCTCAAGGCCGGAGAGACTATGACAGTCAAGCAATTAAATTAAAATTCCAACATTTCTTCAAGATAATATTCCCTCGTTGTGTACAAGATCATCATTCTTAAAGTATAATTTTAATTGTTATACTTAATTTCAAAAGTTATACTATAATTTTAATTATTATAATTCGTAAATAGTTACTTTTATTTGTTATTACTTAATTTCAAATTATATTATCACATTTTAGTTATGACAGTCAAGCAATTAGACTAAAATTTAGAGATTATAATTGATATATATAATTTTAAAACTTATTATATAATTTTAATTATTATTTTAATTATTATTCACAAAACATGTATTAACAAAGCTTAAGGACAATATATTTGTAACAATGTAAACATATTCAAACGTCATTCACAAAATATTATGTGACCCTAAGTTTCGTGTCTTGTACACAACGAGGGAGAATGATCTTGAACAAATGTTTAAATTTTAGTCTAATTACTTAACCGTCACAAACTGTCCGACCTTGACAACTCTCAAGGCCGGAGAGACTATGACAGTCAAGCAATCAAATTAAAATTCCAACATTTCTTCAAGATCATATTCCCTCGTTGTGTACAAAATCATTATTCTTAAAGTATAATTTTAATTGTTATACTTAATTTCAAAGGTTATACTATAATTGTTATATATAATTTCTGAGATTATTATATAATTTTAATTATTATCATTCCACAATTATAATTTTAATTGTTATACTTAATTGAGTGAGTTATTTATTTATTATAGACAATAAGTATATAATTTTTATATAAGAATCTATTTGATCCTTATTTTCTTTCTCTTTAGTTTATAATAAATAAGTATATTTACTTAATTCCAACTCTACTTATTTAGTAGGTTCAAGACTTTTTTATTGAAGAGTATTTTAAAGGTTATATTAAAATTTTAATTATTATCATTCTTAAAGTATAATTTTAATTGTTCTACTTAAATTTCAAAAGTTTTAATATAATTTTAAATATTATAATTCTTAAAGAGTTATTTTTATTTGTTATTACTTAATTTCGAATTATATTATCAATATTTAATTATTACTATTTTTAAAGTTTCTGATTTTAATTATCATACTTAAATTTCAAAGGTTATAATATAATTTTAATTATTATAATTCTTAAAGAGTTACTTTTATTTGTTATTACTTAATTCTTAAAGAGTTACTTAATTTTAATTATCATAATTATCACAATATTTCAAATTCATATTTCAAGATATTCCCAATAACTCACAAACTATTTACAAACTATACAAACAATAATCACAATATATTCACAATAACATTGTATATATTCACAAAACATGTATTAATAAAACTTAAGGACAATATATTTGTAACAATGTAAACATATTCAAACGTCATTCACAAATAATAATTTAAATTGCTCAAGTTCATATCACAATATATTCACAATAACACACAATATATTCACATAATATATTGTCACATGTATTAACATATTCACAAAATAATATGCCACATGTATTAACATATTCCATATCACAACAAACTTTACAATAATTCACAAACTATTTACAAACTATACAAACAATAATCACATTATTTCAAGTTTAGAAATATACCTAGCACTCACAATGTTCTAGCCTCTTACAAATCAAAATCTTCCAACTTCCCAAAACAACCAATCCTTCAAAAAAATACAATACTAATTTATTAGAAATATTCTATAACAAAAACACAATATAAATATCATAAAATTCATAAAAGGACAATAAATTAAAATTTTTTCTTACCAAGACTCAACTCTCACTCACTCTAATCCTCTCTCTCTCTCCCCTGCAGAGCCTCGGGCCGTAAGGAATTTCTAACCCTCTCACTCTCTGTTGCGCGCACGGGAGAAGAAGAAATGATCTGTTTCTCCCGTGTGCGTACTGATTATGTTCTAATATATAAGTTCATACGTTAGAACGTTTAAGTTGTACGTCCGAACGTTATATTCTAAAATTTTCCCGCCCAGAACGTTCGGACGTTTAAAATACACGTTCGAACGTAACCTTCTTCTGATGTAACATAAAATGTAGCGGGAAAGTTCCCGCACTTTCCTTCCCTATGTTCGAATGTAGCACAATTTTCCGTTCGAACGTTCTAAGATTTTCAGATGAACGTTCGAACGTCTAACTAAGACATCCGAACGTATATTTCATCAAAGTGTTGCCATATTTGAGCGGGAAATTTTCCGCACTAATTTAACTAACGTTCGAACGTTAACAGATTTGGCGTTCGGATGTACATAATTTTCTGGTGATTTTCATTAATTAACGTTCGAACGTGTAGTATAAACGTCCGAACGTCTGAATAATCACGCAGATACCTTAATCGAGCGGGAAATTTCCCGCTCTTGGTTTAACGTTCGAACGTTAACTTGAATGGTTCGAACGTACTATTCCTACTATACTTATTAAATGAGAACATAAATCATGTATATAATATATAAATTATACCATATATATATATAAATCTTAAGGATATATATTAAATTGTTATTTATTAAATTCTAACTTGTATACTAACTTATAATATAATATATATATTACATTGTATATATCTATAACTATATACTACATTGTATAGTATGATAGCATAATACTTTAAATGAGAACATAAGTGTATATAATATATAAACTATACTATATATATAAATCTTAAGGATATATATTAAATTGTTACATATTAAATTCTAACTTATATACTAACTTATAATATAATATATATATTACATTGTATATATCTATAACTATATACTACATTGTATAGTATGATAGCATAATACTTTAAATGAGAACATAAGTGTATATAATATATAAACTATACTATATATATAAATCTTAAGGATATATATTAAATTGTTACTTATTAAATTCTAACTTATATACTAACTTATAATATAATATATATATTACATTGTATATATCTATAACTATATACTACATTGTATAGTATGATAGTATAATACTTTAAATGTATATAATAAAGAATATTTATGTATTAAATCCATATCACAGAATTCAGGCACAATATTCTTACAACAATATTTATACACATATTAATTTATCAATAAACACCATAAACTCATAAACTCATAAACTATTCACAAAATTTACAAACAATAATCACAATTATTTCAAGAGTAAGCATAAAATCACAACAACATGTATAAACAAATTGCTAAACTTTATAAGTATAACAAGTACTCACAAACGTCAAACCAATTTGGCTTAATTGTCAATAATATTATATAACATCTTAATATAATACATAAACATTGATAATATAATATATTATAGATATTATTTTTGAAATTAAATTGACAAACGTTCGAACGTAATTACAATTACGTTCGAACGTTATGTGTATATAAGGCCAAAACCGAACGTCAAAACGACATTTCCAAAACTATTCATCAACAAACATCCGTTACGTTGCACGCCGCCACGCCTCCGTCACCGCCACCGTCAACTCCGCCACAACTGTCACAAAAAGGTAGGCATTCATCTTTTATTCAAATAACATATATTTTATTGAAATTTGGATTGACTTTTGTTTAAAATCGGATAAGTGGTGGCCGAATATTCAACTTCATTTTCCGGCCACCACGGCCAGCCATTGGCCGAATAGTCACCGTAAAAATATTTCTTGAAGTGTATACTTCATTTCTACGGTGACATTTCGGCATTTGGAACCTTGTAGAGAAATTTTCGAGATTTCAATAATGGCTGAGTCGACTCAGCTCTGCGCTGTAACGTTCGAACGTTTCACCAAGACGTTCAAATGTACGACGTTTAAATTACAGAGCCGTTATGACTTCTACGTTCGAACGTAACCTTCTTACATTCGGACGTTTTATTCATCAATTTTCATAAACGTTTAATGTATACTCTAAATATTATTAAACGACATACGTCTGAACGTTAATATTTTACTTTCGAACGTAAATCACATACGGTCGGACGTTTAATTATAACGTCCGAACGTAGTGATTTTCTACGTTATTCATACTTCGACGTTCGGATGTTCGTATTTACGTTCACACGTAAAACAAATACGTTTGAACGTAAAACATAAACGTTCGAACGTACTTCGGCCAATATTTATTTACTGTTTATGTTCGAACGTCTATGTTTTACATTCGAACGTATATGTTTTACATTCGAACATCAATTTATTTACATTATTGATCGTGCGAACGTATAAACTAACGTTCGAACGTTTATCCTTACCGTTCGAACGTTAATGCAGAGCAGCTTCAAATTAATACAAAAAAATGCATTAATGTAAATAATTTTTTTTCCTTTTCTATTTTCAGGATATGGCTCTTCCACTGCATACTAGGAAACGAGGGAGGGAAGGAGCCACGTCGGACACTGCCCGTATCGGAGCTCGTACTGTTATGGTAGAGCAAGAGGTCCTGATTAATGAGTTCGACGAACTCTGTTGGCAGCAGACGAACCTGAGAGATATTTTCCTCAGTAGAGGCTGGGGAAATATTTGCACATTGAGGGGGAAGGTGTACCTCTCAATGGTTCAAGAATTTTATATGGAGATGTGTGACATGCCTCATGATGCATCCTCTCACACCGTGACTATACGCGGTGTTTCCATTAAGGTATCACCAGATGTCATCGGTGAGCAACTTGGAATTCGTCGAGGAGTTGAGACATTTGCACACTCAACACCCCGTGAGGATGTAGGCACTTCTACATCATCTACTGGCCAGGCATTTGAGTCAGCATCAGCCAGAGATGCAGGCCAGTCAGAGGCTGAGGATACTGGCGTCGAGGCTTGGGATGATGACCGAGACGAGGATTTCTACATTCTCACTAGGAGGGACCGCATGCAGATCGAGCAGAAGAACGCCTTCAACCAGAACCATCTGCTGCATTTCTTTCGCATGTTGCATCTTATTGTTGCAACAAATGTCGATCCCGTGGCTCATAAAACCACATTTAGTCGGCTTCGGGCACAATTTTTGATACGAGTGGCACGTGGAGATCCTATAGATTTGCCACTGCACATCTTTGAGATGATCCGTTACGAGGCGAGCATCGTCTCCACGGATAATCTCCCATACGGTGTCCTCATCAGCCGACTATTACTTGCACGGGGAGTGCCGACCCAGGCAGAGGAGCGGGTCAAAGATCAGATGAGCCCCCTCGACATGACCACGCATCGACGTAGCATTGGACAGGCGAGGGGACGTCAGCCACCCCCTGTAGAGGATCTAGTTCCTCCGACGCAGCCTGAGCCAGGTCATGTCGGGAGTAGTAGTCAGCATACGTCAGCACATCTGCAGGAGATGTGCGGCCTGCTTGGGTTGATGCGGTCATCTCACAGCTGACTGCGCATATCGATCATAAGATCGATCGATCGCTCGAGGCTATATCGGCGTCTGTTGCCGAACTCACCCATCGTGTAACTATCCTCAACGACAAGGTTGATACCTTGACTGAGGAGGTACGGAGTTCGACTTTTGCGGATAACGTTATCATCTTACTGTTGTTTACTACATTTTATTAAATCTTGTATTTTATTTTTAATATTTGTAATGAAAAATATTATTGAATATTTCTATCGTTTGTTAATTTCAATTTTTAATCTTCTTTGATGTTATATTTTTCAACTTTAATACTAAATCACTACATTTCAAATATATATAAACATAAATATATATTTATATATTACAAATTGTGTATATATAAATATATACAATTCAATTTTTTAGACTTGTTCACAAATTATGCACAATAAAAACTACATAATTTTTAAATTAAAGTCATTTAATTTAAATTTACAATGAACGTTCGAATGTTATTACTTAAAGTTCGAACATTGGCGGAAACTTTTTACGTTCGAACGTTAATTAATAACGTGTGAACGGTTGCGCCAAAACATTTTACATTCAAACGTAAACAGACATAACGTTCGAACATATATGTGACGTTCGAACGTATATTTCCCATATGTTGGAACGTAAAAAAATCTCATTCTATCTTTAGTGACGGTTTCCAGAAACTGTCACAGAAAATACCTTTTATTGACGGTCTATGGACTGTCTCGTTCTATCATTCTATCTTGCAAAAGACTAGTACTGGTGGACTCCCAATTTCATGTATGTTTTCTCCGATGGACCACTTCCCTTTCATTTGCTTTTCCGTACATTCCTAGGACCATACATTTTCTTTTTAGCTCCAATTTTCCCCATCTCGTGATCTGCTTCTCTCTCTAATTCCATTAGGCTCATTTCCAAAAATGCCCTACAGCAAATAAGTTGTAAGGAGGCGGTTAGGGGAAATAACTTGGGCGGTTGCTTTGCATGGCGTCTGGCCGCCGATGACGACAATTGGACTCTCAAATTATGCACGTAAAACTTATAAACTATTGCGGCTAAATGTGATTTATTAAATCTACTTTATTGGAAAAATACTTTACAATCTCATATAATATAAAAAGTGATCACCTCAGTATATCATGCATCATGTATTTCTTAAATAATGGTAATTATAAATGCTTTTAGAATTGAGAAAATCTATTTATAAATCTTATTTTTTACACACCCAACAGTATACCACTAGGCCCGCAACCCGAGCTGTTATTGGCGGGTTTGTGCACCCGACCTGAAAACATCCGTTAATTAATTTTCATTTCAACTATACTAAAAAATATATATAATTGGTGTTTTAAATATATTAAAAAATAATTGATACACACCCAACATATATACCGATACTTGTGGATTTTTAAAGTTATAATAGGTTAACACATTTACTTATACATAGAAAAATTCAATTTTTTTTTTTTAATATAGAAAAATTTTAAAATGTCAATCCAAGCACCTTAAAATTCTTCTTATCCACGTCATCAAAATGTGGAAGCATACATGGCTATCAACTACCACCACTCGTACCCCCGAGACGGAAAAAGAAAATAGTAACTACGTACACCTGCTTAATTCGCCTTTCCTCGATCGAATGGCTTTCAGTGCTTGTACTGATTCTGTTGTGAAATCCGGATACTGGTTTTTCGGGCGTGACTTCAACTGGCCAGTATCAAAAATACCTTCCGAACTCTTCACACATCTTTATGCTGGCTTTGCCAAGGTCGACGATGATGGCACGGTCAGTACCGTTCTTGAGCAATACTCGGATCAATTCCGAACCTTCACCGACACCGTTCGAGTACGATGCCCTCAAGTGAAAACTCTTTTATCCATCAGTGGTGAAGGCTCTCCGATATCTCCAGTGGTGGCAGATACAGAAAAGCGTCAAACATTCATAAGGACCTCCATAGAACTAGCCTGGGATTTGGGTTTCGATGGTCTGGACCTCGGCTGGCTGTACCCCTCCAATGACGACCAGAAGGACCAGCTTAGTCACTTCCTCAATGAATGGCGATCTGCAGTGGACAAAGAAGTCAAGAAGACTGTTGGAATATACAAACTCAAATTGAAGCTTTGGAGTTGAAGTCAAAAGAAGCTAAACAGAAAAGTGCAGTTAGAGTGCAAAATGAGATAATTCCAAATGATAGTGAAATTAAATCCAAATGCAAATGTGATAATTAGTTAGAGTATTAAATAAATATCTTCTGTAAAGTGAAGTTAGTTAGCATACGTGTCTATAAATAGAAGGGTTGTAAATGTATTATCAATTCAATTCTAAAGAATAACAGATTCATAGAGAATTTCATCTCAATCTTTTTCTATTGAATTTTGTTCTCAATCTTTAGTTTACGTTTCAAATCCTCTGTTCTTCTCATTCTTGAAGTTACAGAATTTTACAAAGACAAAGCCGTTGCTTCTTACTGCAGCAGTGTTTTACCATTCGGTCAATAATACTTTCAATTATCCCATTCAAGCTATTAATGAAAAGTTGGACTGGATCAACGTACTGGCCATTGACTTCTATACTCCGAAGTCTGACTCATCACCCGAGGAGACTGGACCGGTTCATGCATGGAATACTCAACCGGTTCCAAAAGCCAGGTGCGGAAGGGTAGGCATTGAAGAATGGATTAAGAATGGGATTGTGACCAACAAAGTATAAGTATAAGAATGGAATACTCAACCCGAAATCCTTTTCTGGATTCTTTGCACCGGCTAATACAGCAAAGATAGACCCCGTGGCCTACAGAGATGTCCAGAAAGAAGTTGAACTCTGGAGGGGTATTTATGAAACTGTGTATGATAGCAACTATATTGCTGTTTACTGGCATGAAATTAATGGGGAGAAATGGATTGATTATGATGATGCATTGTGCATCTTTGGAAGGGTAAGAGGGGCAAGGACTCGTAATTTGGGCGGTTACTTTGCATGGCATCTGGCCACCGATGACGACAATTAATGGACTCTCGCAAAACTATTAAGGTGATTTATAAGATCTATTTTATTGAAAAAAAAAAAAAAAAAAACTTTACACACCCAAAAGTATAAATGCTTTTAGAATTGAGAAAATCTATTTAATAATAAACCTTATTTTTTACACACCCAAGTACAGTATACCACTGGTTTAGAAGGTTAATTAATTTCCATATCAACTATACTAAAAATATATATATAATTGGTGTTTTCATTTTTATTATGTGTAGCAAATGAAACTTGATAGGTCTGTTAGGTCGTTTGTGACGATAACTTTTGTAAATAAATTTTCACCAAAGCCAAACGCTGGGAAAACAAGAATCTCTATATATCCAGCATGGGATAATGCGATTACCAATCCAGGTACTACTACTACTAGTACTACTACTAATACTGCTACTAGTACTAATACTAATACTAGTTCTGTTAAAATATATATGTAACATATTATAAGTTGCTTGTATTATCAACAATAAGGCCAATGGCTTGCTGGCTATATATCATGCTGTGTAGTACCTACGTTGTGTGTAATATTATTATTATAGAATCGTGTATTATTATTATTATTATCATCAATAAGGTTAATCTTGTGACCAAATCATCATGTTGGACGTGATATCTCTAGCTATAACATTCGTACGTCGGCGTTTAATGGTAAGTAAAAACACCATTAACTAGGCATGTGGTGCCCCCAACCCCCATGTAAGGAAAAGCGGGAATCGAGCTGCCAGGATGATAACAACACCGTCACGCATCCCAACGATAGTGCCAAGTGTGTGTACATGCAACAGTATATAATAAAAACGCAGCGGATAATTAAGTCGACTAAGTACCAGAATTTAAACACTATTTAAATATTACTAAAAGTGGTTTAAAAAGTTATATAGTTATCCAAAATAAATATATTACTAGTCTCAATAAAACGAGTGATACAAAATCACTCCTCGGGCGGAGCTGTAACACTCTGTATTTTAGTGTATTTTTACTGAATGATTATTTTTATTTATTCGAAAAAATGTATTCTCTTGTTTTAAAATTATTGGATTTTTAATTGGGTTATTTTTATGATTTTTAGTTTACGAAAATTATTTTTGAAGTACTTTCTCTGAATTAATTATTGTTATGCCTTTAAATTTCTTCTCAAATTAAATTAACTTATTGTTGGGTTAATTATTTATTTTCATTTTAATCACTGCGTTTGAATTATTTTATTTCACTTGCTGTTTTAAAATCGTTTCCGTTGGATCATTTTTGTAACCCAAGATGTGAGGATTGGATCTCATTTCTTTCCCTACATTTTCTCTTTCCTCTTTTCTCTTTCTTCTTTTTTTCTTTTCTTCTTTTCCTTTCTTTCTTTTTTTTTCTTTCTCCCCTGGTTCCTTCCCGCGCACGACGCACTCTCTCTCCCTCTCTCCGTCTGTCTCCTTCATCCACCCAGCCCGCCACCGGGAGCTTACGGTGATCGACACCGCCCAGCCCACCAGCTCCCCCAGCCACCGGCGACTTCACCCCACCAACCTTAGCCCTCCTCGCGCCGCCGTTAACCACCATGAGCATCTTCAAGCCGCGGCGTCATCTTCACTCCAGCGCCACCGTCGCACCTCCTCCGGCCACCATCTCTTCACCACTTTATCCTCGACCTCCTAGCAATCCATTGGACCCAACCCCACCTCCGATCAGTCACTGGTGAAGCACATTCATCAACATTTCCGTTTTGGGATTTTTGATCTTCTACCGCCGCCCACGCAGCCCACGCCGCCACCCACGACCAACCACCACCACCACTAGCTTCACCGACATCCCTAGGCCCTACTGTATCACTCTCGAGTCTTCATTTGCACCTGTTCAAAAGTGGGTATTTGAGACCCACGGCCACAGTGCATTTGGCACTGTTCTGCAGCTGCATTTTCACTTCTTGCACCTCTGTGATCCTCCGAAAATTGCTATGTAGCGCTGTAAGTATTTTTCAAAGAATTCTTGTGAATTAAATGTATTTTTGTACTAACATATTATACTGTATTTGGACTGTTGATTGGTTTTGCCGGACTGAGTCCAAGGAGTACGGGGGTCGGATGGATTGCTGAATAGAGTTGTTGATTGGATTTGTTTGGGTTGGTAATTATTGGTTGTTGATTAGTGTCGGTACATGCACATTGTATAATTTCATGCATTATCATGTTTGTAAAGGAAAACTGGGTTTTTTTGTGTATCGCATTCATGTTCATGTGTATTGGAAACTGAGTTTTCGTGTGTAATGATTTATTGGGTGCGTGTGTATCACGACCCCAAGCCGAGATGGGGCATTATCTCAGTGGAGCTCCTCTAGTCACTCGGGAGCGTAATATACTGAGTGACGTCCCCTGGATTGTCGCTGAGCGATAGTGGGATCGGACGAGATAGTCTCGTGCAGACTCCATGGTCCTTCTGCTGGCGGGGACTAGAGGATGATTGGCCACGTAAGCGCCGGGCGCGGAACTGGGCATCTCTACGAAGCCAGGGTGTGCGGATGACCCATAGGAGCGATCATGGTGCATACGTTAAAAATGGACTATTTTCTGGAAAAATAGCATGTGTTGGATTTTGTGTATACCATTTTCTGGAAAAATGTGTTATGGATATTTTTGGGCCAACTTGGATTTTGGCGCGTGTTGGAAATGTTCATTTTCGGGGAAAATGATATTTTAAGATAAAATGCATATTTCATCATATGCATGCATGTTGGTTGCATTAAATGCATTTTATTCCTGAGGGTTATTTGGTTTATACTTACCTACGGTATCGTGTTTGGTAACGCAAATGTTGATGCAGAGGAGACGGCTCCACCCGAGGAGTGATCTGGGATCACTTGCTTAGCTATTTTATTTTAATGTATTGTATTTTATTTTTGGATGACTGTATAACTGCTTTTTAAACCTCTACTGATGTTTACATTGTATTTAAATTATGGTACTTAGTTGACTAATCCGCTGCGTTGTTTTTGTACACTGTTGCATGTACACACACTTAGCACTTTCGTTGGGATACGTGACCGTGTTGTCATCATCCGGGCGTCTCGATCCCCGTGTTCCCGTACGTGGGAGTCGGGAGCGCCGCAGGTGGTATCAGAGCAGTTCGGCTCTGGGTAAAACCACATGTCCCTTAGGTGTAATACCAGAAATTATTTTCTTATTTTATTTTAAAATATATATATAGTTTTTTTTATAAAAAAAAAGGGGTGTTGTAAGTTAAATTATTTATTTTATATTATGAGTTTATTGTTTTTTTTTTTATTTTATGTTAAATGACCTTATTTATGTTATTTTATCATATTGTATTTTTTATTATGTTGCTATTAGGTCGTGTTTGATTTGTCCGGGGATTTAAGCGGGGTTGAGGATTGGTCTTGACAGGAAAATGGTTAGACCAAGGAGTCCAACTGATGTGCCCGAGGATGAGTTACCAAGGGGTGATGGGAACTACACCATGGCCAGGGCATTGAATAGGATGACAAAATTTCTCCAGCAGAACTTCCGACCATAGTAGGGTGACCAGAGTTGGGCGATGCAGGCTGGATGCACATATGAGCGCTTCTTGGCGCATAGGACCCCTGCCTTTTCTGGGGATGAGGATCCATTAAAGGCCAGAAGGTGGATTGAAGACCTTGAGAGGACGTTTGAAGTCTGTGGGTGCACTGAAGCCCAGATGGTATTGTATGGGAGTTATATGTTGCAAGGTGAAGCAGCTAATTGGTGGCAGACGAAGCGGCAACTCCTAGAAATGGAGTTGGGATCTTTTGCTGCGGTGTCTTGGCAGCGTTTTAAGAAGGAATTTGACGACCGTTTCTTCGCTATTTCAATGAGACGGCAAAAGGCTAGAGAGTTCAATAATTTGGTTCAAGGTGGTATGACGGTCAAACAATATGCAAGGAAATTCATGGAGCTTGGGCGGTTCGCTCCTCACCTCATCGCCACCGAAGAGTTGCGGGTTGAGCATTTCCAGGAGGGTCTGCACCATGAAATACGCAGACAAGTGGCTTGTCTTCAGATTATGGAATTTCAGAAGTTGGTGGACTTGGCCAGTATCGCAGAGCGGGAGAATAGCTTTGCAGTGGGCTCCCCTCTGGGTCAGAAAAGGCGGGGTTTTGTTGGTGAGGGAAGCAGTTTTGGATCTCCACGGAAGTTTGTTTAGAGGACTGGGGCCCGTTCACAAACAACCTCTGGTGTTCGTGCAGGAGGCCGGGCTCCAGTGTGCCCTAGATGCAATAGAGCTCATGAGGGCGAATGTGGTCAGAGGGGGATCCAGTGTTTTAGATGTGGCCAGCCGGGTCACTTTGCTCGTGAGTGCCCCAACCAAGCTCAAGGAAGTAGAGGAGGACGGCGTGGTGGCAGGGACGGCCAGAGTTAATTGGTTGAAGCACGGGTCTATGATGTGATCCCAGGTGGTGTGGACCATGAGGCTCCAGAGACCCACGATGCAGGGGTGATTACTGGTAGAGTTCGTCTATATGATTTTTATACATGTACCTTGTTTGATTCTGGGGTGTCTCAATCTTTTGTGTCCGCTACGTTTGCACAGATGTGCAATCTAGTCACAGAACCTCTACCACAATCCTTGGTGGAGCCTCTTCCCAATGGTGAGATTGTGTGTTGTTCCAAGGTTGCTTTAGGTTGTCCTTTGGTTTTTAGTGAGAGGACACTTGAGGCAGATTTAATTGTATTCAAGTTGTTGGGGTTTGATATAATTCTAGGTATGGACTGGCTGCATCATTATCGTGCAAACATAAATTGTAGGAGTCGGGTAATCGGCTTGCAGCTTCCGGAAGGAGACTATTTGGAATTCATGGGGAGCAAATTGAAAGCAAGACCATCAGTTATATCGGCCGGTCAAGCAAGGAAGAATTTAGCTTGTGGTGCAGATGCTTATTTGGTTCAAGTGGTGTCTACACCTTCTGAGAAGAAGTCTTTATCGGATATTTTAGTTGTGGAAGAATTCCCTGATGTGTTGGTGGATGAGTTGCCTGGGTTGCCTCCAGTTCGCGAGATGGAATTTACTATTGATCTGGAACCTAGGGCGGCTCCTGTGCATAAGGCTCCTTACCGCATGGCACCGGCTGAGTTGAAGGAGTTGAAGACTCAATTGCAAGAATTGGTTAATAAGGGGTTTATTCAGCCTAGTACTTCGCCGTGGGGAGTTCCTGTTTTATTTGTCAAGAAGAATGACAGTACTCTTAGAATGTGTATAGACTACCATGAGCTTAACAAGGTGACCATCAAGAACAAATACCCACTTCCTAGAATTGATGACTTATTTGATCAGCTTCAAGGGGCTGCCATCTTCTCAAAGATTGACTTGAGATCAGGATACCATCAGTTGAGAATAAGAGACAAGGATGTACCCAAGACCGCTTTCAGAACTAGGTATGGGCATTATGAATTTAAAGTGATGTCTTTTGGGTTAGCTAATGCCCCTGCCTCTTTTATGGATCTGATGAATCGGGTGTTTCGTCCATTTTTGGATTCTTTTGTGGTGGTGTTTCTTGATGACATTCTGATTTATTCTCGAGACTACGAAGAGCATGCTTGTCATCTTCGTTTGGCACTTGGAAAATTAAGAGAGCATCAGTTGTATGCCAAATTGAGTAAGTGTGAATTTTGGTTGGGAGAAGTTAAGTTTCTTGGGCATGTGATTTCCCAAGAGGGAGTGGCTGTAGATCCTAGTAAAGTGGAAGTGGTGTTGTCATGGCCTCGCCCGTCAACCGTACGTGAGATACGGAGTTTTCTGGGACTTGCCGGTTATTATTGAAGATTTGTGGAGGGATTTTCTCGGCTATCTGGACCTCTCACTGCCTTGACTAGGAAGAATACAGACTTTATATGGTCAGACAGATGCGAGATAAGTTTCTTAGAGTTGAAGTAGAGGTTGACAACTGCACATGTTTTGGCACTCCCGGAGCCACACAAGCCCTTTGTGATTTTTAGTGATGCATCCAAGTTTGGATTGGGGTGTGTTCTTATGCAAGAGGAACGAGTTGTTGCTTATGCATCTCGTTAGCTGAAAACTCATGAGAGGAATTATCCCACGCATGATTTGAAATTGGTGGCTATAGTTTTTGCTCTTAAGATTTGGCGGCATTATCTATATGCTGAAATATGTGAAGATTATGTGGCGCCCCCGACCCCCACGTAAGGAAACATAGGAATCGAGACGCCAGGATGAAGACAACACGGTCACGCATCCCAACGAAAGTGCCAAATGTGTGTGTACATGCAACGGTGTACAAAATAACGCAACGGATTAGTCAACTAAGTACCAGAATTTAAATACAATCTAAAAATCAGTAGATGTTTAAAAAGTAGTTATATAGTCATCCAAAATTAAAATACAATACAGTAAAATAAAATAACTAAACAAGTGATCCCATATCACTCCTCAGGCAGAGCCGTCTCCTCAGGCTCGCCCTCATCCTCCTTATCTGCATCAAAATTTGCGTTACCACAAAATGATAGCGCAGGTAAGTATAACCCAAATAACCACGTAACGAAAATGCATTAATGCAACCAACATGCATGCATATGATGAAATATGCATTTTCCTCAAAACATCATTTTCCCCGAAAATGATTATTTTCCAACACACGCCAAAATCCCATTTGGCCCAAAATATCCGTAAAACATTTTCCTAGAAAATGATTTACACAGAAATCCAACACACACTATTTTCCCAGAAAATAGTTCATTTATCCATTATTACCATATGCACCATGATCTCCCCTAGGGATCATCCGCACGTCCTGGCTTCGTAGCGATGCCCAGTTCCGCGCCCAGCGCGTTCATGGCCAAGCACCCACTACGCAACAAGCGATGCCCAGTTCTGCGCCTAGCGCGTTCATGGCCAGACATCCTTTAGTCCCCGCCAGCAGAAGGACCACGGAGTCGGCACGAGACCATCTCGTCCGATCCCATTGTCTCCCAGCGACAATCCAGGGGACGTTACTCAGTATATTCCGCTCCTGAGTAACCAGAGGAGCTCCACCAAGATAATGCCCGATCTTGGCTTGGGGTCGTGATACACACGCACCCAAAATCCATTCTCACATGAAAATCCAGTTTTCATAAACACATGAACATGAATGCAATACACGAAAACCCAGTTTCCTTTACAAACAAGATCATGCGTGCAAAATGCAATGTACATGAACAACACCATATCCAAACCAACAATTACCAACCCAATCAATCACACAAACGACTCCAATCACCAATCCATCCAACCCCCGTACTCCTCAGACTTAGTCAGGCATATTCAACCAAATATAGTGAAATGAGTTAGTGCAAAAATACATTTAAATCACGAAAGTTCTTTGGAGAAATACTTACAGCGCTATATAACAATTTCCGAAGGAAACTGCAAGAAGTGACGTCTGAGCAACGTAACAGTGCAAAATGCACTGTGGCCGTGGGTCTCAAATACCCACTTTTCAACGGAGACAAACAAAGACCCAATAATGATAGGGTAGGGCCTAAGGAGGTCGGTGAAGCTAGTGGTGGTGAAGGCTGGCCGCGGCGTGGAGAGGCTCATGGTGGCTAACGGCGGCGCGAATGGAGCTAAGGTTGGTGGGGTAGTGTCACCGACCGGTGGGGAAGCTAATGGGCTGGGCGGTGTCGATCACCGCCGGCTCACGACAGTGCTGGGTGGAGAAGAAGGAACGGACGGAGAGAGGGAGGGGGAGCTGGGTTGCGCGGGAAGAGAGGCCGAATGGAGAAATAAGGAAAAAGAAAAGAAGGAGAAAATAAAAGGAGAGGAAAGAAAAATGGAGGAAAAGAAATGAGATCCAATCCTCATAACTTGGGTCCCAAATTAATCCAACAGAAATGATTTCAAAACCACAAGTTAAATAAACTAATTTAAACGTAATGGTAAAGTGAAATTAAAATAATTAAATCTCACAGTAATTAATTTAGAATAAAGAGATTTTAAACGTATAATAATTATTAATAATAAGAAAGCAGTTCAAAATATAATTTTCACAAAATTAAAAATCACAAAATAAACCCACTAAAAATCCAACAATTTTAAAATAAGAGAATAAATTTTTAAATAAATAAAAATAATTCTTCAGTAAAAATACACTAAAATACGGGGTGTTACAGTTTACACTGATCATAAGAGCTTGAAGCACTTGTTTACCCATAAGAATCTCAATATGAGGCAGAGGCAGTGGTTAGAATTGATTAGCGACTACCAATGCGAGATCAAGTATCATCCAGGAAAGGTGAATCTAGTCGCTGAGGCTTTGAGCAGAAAGTCTCAACAAGTGGACGAGGCAGAGTCATCAGGTTTGGACTCTCTCCTTAGTAGAATGAGAAGACTTCTTATTGAGAGCTCACAACAAGAAGAATTGTTATCTTCAGTTTTGGATGTCCGAGTAGTTGATTTTGAAGAATTGAAGACTCTCCAAAGAAGGGATCCTAAGTTGTTAGCTATCAGAAAAAGAGTCAGGAAGTCTAGAGGACCCTTGCATTATAGCTTGGATAAAGATGGTATTCTTCAGTTTTGGGATCGTAGGGTGATTCCCCGAGATTCTGAATTTAAAGAGCGAATTTTGGCAGAAGCTCATGCGGCTCCCTATTCAGTTCATCCTGGTAGCACAAAGATGTATCGAGATTTAAAGAGAAATTTCTAGTGGGAAGGGATGAAAATGGGTATCGCCATGTTTATTGAGAAATGTGACATGTGCCGTCCAATGAAGGCTGAGCATCAAAGACCTGCTGGTAGACTACAACCTCTCCCTATTCCTGAGTGGAAATGGGATGATATTTCTATGGACTTTGTTGTAGGCTTGCCGAGGACACCTAGTGGAAAGAACTCAGTTTCGGTGAATGTTGATCGGTTGACCAAGAGTGCCCATTTCTTGCCTATCATTAATACTGACTCCTTGGGTAAGTTAACTCGACTGTATGTCAAAGACATAGTGCATTTGCACGGTATACCCAGGAGTATTGTATCGGATCGGGACCCGCGGTTCACACCTCATTTTTGGAAAAGTTTGCAAGCAGCTTTACGCACAAAATTGAAGTTTAGTACTGCATATCACCCTCAAACAGACGGTCAATTAGAGCACACTATTCATACTCTGGAGGATATATTGCGGTCTTGTGTCATGGAATTTCAAGGAAGTTGGGAGAATCATCTGCCATTAATCGAGTTTGCTTATAATAATAGCTTCCATTCCTCCATCTAGATGGCTCCGTATGAAGCTTTGTATGGAAGGAAGTGCAGATCGCCCTTGTGTTGGGATGAAGTTGGTGAGAGTAAAGTAATTGGGCCTGAGATAATTCAAGAAATGAAGGATCAAGTTCAGTTTATAAGGAAGAAAATGGCGGAAGCGCAAAGTCGCTAGAAGACTTATGCAGATACGAGAAGAAGAGACTCATCCTTTGAAGTAGGTGATTGGGTTTATCTCAAAGTCTCTCCTATGAAAGGCGTTAAGCGCTTTGGTAAGAAAGGAAAGCTTAGTCCGAGGTATGTTGGCCATTTTCAGATCATAGAGAAGGTTGGGCTTGTTGCCTATAGAGTTGCCTTGCCGGACTATTTTGGGGATGTTCATGATGTGTTCCATGTATCATCTTTGAAGAAGAGTTTTGGACAGCACGAGCCACGTTTTGTTGACCCTGGACGAATTCAACTTCAACCTAACCTTACTTATGAAGTTGCTCCTACGCAGATTGTGGATTGGAAAGAGCAAAGGTTAAGGTCCAAGACTATACCTCTGGTGAAAGTGTCATGGGGTGATCCGTTGGCACAAGACTTCTCTTAGGAGAGAGAAGCCGACATGATGGAGCAATATCCGTATTTGTTCGGCTGACTATAGCGGTATGTTCTTTATGTCTTCTCAGTCGAATCTTGATCCTGTCTTAGTTTAATGTTTGACCTTGCCAATTTCGATGACGAAATTTTTATTTAAGGGGGGAAGGATGTAACACCCCGTATTTTAGTGTATTTTTACTAAATGATTATTTTTATTTATTCGAAAAAATTTATTCTCTTGTTTTAAAATTATTGGATTTTTAATTGGGTTATTTTTATGATTTTTAGTTTATGAAAATTATTTTTGAAGTGCTTTCTCTGAATTAATTATTGTTATGTGTTTAAATTTCTTCTCAAATTAAATTAACTTATTGTTGGGTTAATTATTTATTTTCATTTTAATCACTGCGTTTGAATTATTTTATTTCACTTGCTGTTTTAAAATCGTTTCCGTTAGATCATTTTCGTGACCCAAGATGTGAGAATTGGACCTCATTTATTTCCTTACATTTTCTCTTTCCTCTTTTCTTTTTCTTCATTTTTTCTTTCCTTCTTTTCCTTTCTTTCATTTTTTTCTTTCTCCCCTGGTTCCTTCCCGCTTGCGACGCACTCTCTCTCCCTCTCTCCCTCTCTCCGTCCGTTTCCTTCATCCACCCAGCCCGCCGCCGTGAGTCGGCAGTGATCAACATCGCCCAGCCCACTAGCTCCCCCAGCCAGCAGCGACTTCACCCCACCAACCACAACCCTCCTTGCGCCGCCGTTAACCACCACGAGCCTCTTCAAGCCGTGGCGTCATCTTCACTCCAGTGCCGCCATCGCGCCTCCTACGGCCACCATCTCTTCACCACTTCATCCTCGACCTCCTAGCAACCCATTAGACCCAAACCCACCTCCGATTCGTCACCGGTGAAGCACATTCATCAACATTTCCGTTTTGGGCTTTTTGGTCTTCTACCGCCGCCCACGCCGCCACCCACGACCAACCACTACCACCACTAGCTTCACCGATATCCCTAGGCCCTACCCTATTAATCTCGAGTTTTCGTTTGCACCCATTCAAAAGTGGGTATTTGAGACGCACGGCCACAGTGCATTTGGCACTGTTCTGCAGCTGCATTTTCACTTCTTGCACCTCCGTGATCCTCTGGAAATTGCTATATAGCGCTGTAATTATTTTTCAAAGAATTCTTATGAATTAAATATATTTTTGCACTAACACATTACATTGTATTTGGACTGTTGATCGGTTTTGCCAGATTGAGTCCGAGGAGTACGGGGGTCGGATGGATTGCTGAATGGAGTTGTTGATTGGATTTGTTTGGGTTGGTAATTGTTGGTTGTTGATTAATGTCGGTACATGCACATTGTATAATTTCACACATGATCATGTTTGTAAAGGAAAAGTGGGTTTTTTTGTGTATCGCATTCATGTTCATGTGTGTATTGGAAACTGAGTTTTCGTGTGTAATGATTTATTGGGTGCATGTGTATCACGACCCTAAGCCGAGAGGGGGCATTATCTCGGTGGAACTCCTCTGATCACTCAGGAGCGTAATATACTGAGTGACTTTTCCTGGATTTGTCGCTGGGCGAGAGTGGAATCGGACGAGATGGTCTCGTGCCGACTCCGTGGTCCTTCTGCTGGCGGGGAGTAAAGGACGCTTGGCCACGTAAGCGCTGGGCGCGGAACTGGGCGTCACTCCGTAGAGGATGGTTGGCCACGTACGTGCCGGGCGCGAAACTGGGCATCGCAACGAAGCCAGGGTGTGCAGATCACCCCTAGGGGAGGTCATGGTGCATACGTTAAAAATGAACTATTTTCTGGGAAAATAGCGTGTGTTAGATTTTGTGTATACCATTTTCTGGGAAAATGTGTTATGGATATTTTTGGGCCAACTGGGATTTTGACGTGTGTTGGAAATGTTCATTTTCGGAGAAAATGATATTTTGAGATAAAATGCATATTTCATCATATGCATGCATGTTGGTTGCATTAAATGCATTTTATTCCTGAGGGTTGTTTGGTTTATACTTACCTGCGGTACCGTGTTTGGTAACGCAGATTTTGATGCAGAGGAGGATGAGGGCGAGCCTGAGGAGACGGCGCCGCCAGAGGAGTGATCTGGGATCCCTTGCTTAGCTATTTTATTTTAACGTATTGTATGTTATTTTTGGATGACTGTATAACTGTTTTTTAAACCTCTACTTATGTTTAGATTGTATTTAAATTCTGGTACTTAGTTGACTAATCCGCTACGTTGTTTCTGTACATTGTTGCATGTACACACACTTAGCACTTTTGTTGGAATGCGTGACCTTGTTGTCATCATCCGGGCGTCTCGATCCCCGTGTTCCCGTACATTGGGGTCGGGGGTGCCACATGAGCCGAATTCCAAGGCTCACCCTGACCTTCATCTGCATCAAAATCTGCGTTACTACAAAATAGTACCGCATGCATATGATGCAATATGTATTGTTCTCAAAACATCATTTTCCTTGAAAATGAGTATTTTCCAACACACGCCAAAATCTCATTTTGCCTAAAATATCCGTAAAACATTTTTTCCAGAAAATGATCACACAAATTACAAAATCCAACACACGCTTTTTTCCCATAAAAAAGTCCATTTTACCGTATGCACCATGATCTCCCCTAGGGATCATCCGCACACCCTGGCTTCGTAGCGATGCCCAGTTCCACGCCAGGCGCGTACGTGGCCAAGCATCCTCTACGCAACGAGAGACGTCCAGTTTCGCACCCAGCGCGTACGTGGGCAAGCATCCTCTAGTCCCAGCCAGCAAAAGGACCACGGAGTCAACACTACACCATCTCGTCCGATCCTATTGTCGCCTAACAACAATCCAGGGGACGTCACTCAGTATATGACGCTCCCGAGTGACCAGAGGAGCTCCACCGAGATAATGCCGCATCTCGGCTTGGGGTCGTGATACACACACACCCAAAAACATTCTCACATGAAAATCCAGGTTTCAATAAACACATGAACATGAATGCAATACACGAAAACCCAGTTTCCTTTACAAACATGATCATACGTGCAAATATGCAATATACATCAACCACACAATTCCTAACCAACAATTGCCAACACAATCCAATCATACAAACAACTCCATTCTCTAATCCATCCGACCCCCGTACTCCTCGGACTCAATCCGGCATGTTCAACCAAACACAGTATAATGAGTTAGTGCAAAAATACATTTAAATCTCATAAGTTATTTGGGAAAATACTTATAGTGCTATATAATAATTTTTGAAGGATCACGAAGCTGCATAAGTTATTTGGGAAAATACTTATAGTGCTATATAATAATTTTTGAAGGATCACGAAGCTGCAAAGAGTGGCAACACAGCTACAAAACAGTGCCAAATGCACTGTGGCTGTGGGTCTCAAAGACCCACTTTTGAACAGGTGCAAACGAAGACCCGAGATTGATATGGTTGGGCTTAGGGATGTCGGTGAAGCTAGTGGTGGTGGCGGTTGGCCGTGGGTGGCTGCGCAAAGTGTGGTTGAAGTGCAAAAATACCAAAAACGGAAATGGAGTTGGATGTATTTCACCGGTGGTGGATCGGAGCTGGGGTTGGGTGTATTGGGTTGCTAGGAGGTGGGGGATGAAGTGGCGAAGAAATGGTGGCCGGTGGTGGCGCGACGGCGGCGCTGGAGTGAAAAGAACGCTGTGACTTGGTGTGGTGCGTGGGGGCTATCGGCGGCGAGTTAGGGGCTGAGATTGGTGGGGTGGTGTCACCGGCCGGTAGGGGAACTGAAGGGAGGGGCGGTGTCATGCATGGCGGCGCGAGGCGGCTACTGGGAGTAGAGGAAAGAAACGCACGGGAGAGAGGGAGGGGGTGCTTCGCGCGGGAAGCCAGGGGAAGAAGAAAGAAAAGAAGAAAAAGAAAAGAAAAGAAGAAAGAAAAAGAGAGGAAAGAGAAAATGAAGGAAAAGAAATAAGGTCTAATCCTCACATCTTGGGTCACAAAAATAATCTAACGGAAACGATTTCAAAACAACAAGTAAAATAAAATAATTCAAACGTAATGATTAAAATGAAAATAAATAATTAAACCCAACAATAAGTTAATTTAATATGAAAAGAAATTTAAATGCATAATAATAATTGATTATAAGAAAGTACTTCGAAAATAATTTTCACAAAATTAAAATCATAAAAATAAACCCACTAAAAATCCAACCAATCTTAAAACAAGAGAATAAATTTCTTAATAAATAAATAATAATCATTCACTAAAAATACACTAAATTACATGGTGTTACAAGGCAGGCTACGTCCGTTGTTAAATGATCTGAACATGGCCGGACATGGCAGTTGTAGATCACATAATTATAAGGTACATTAATCTTTATGAACTATGGATCTTACAAGAAATTAGTCTTTTTTTCAGCGCTCAAAATCGTCGCAAATAACCCTATTAATCGCTGCATTTAAGCATTTTTGGCGATTTTTAATTCGTTGCATTTTTTACGAAATTAAAGTGTTTGTTTTGATCAATTCCAGTGATAGGCAAAAATCGTCGCAAAAAACCACTATTTCCGTGCGTCGCAATTGTCCAAAAATCGATGCAAATGGCCATTCCGTTTACCATTAAATCGTTGCGTTGTTTATTGTACAATGTTGCATGTACATACACTTGGCACTATCATTGGGATCCGTGACTATGTTGTCATCATCCTAACGTCATGATTCTCGTGTTTCCATACGTGGGAGTCGGGGCGTCACAGTCAGACATGATAAATTACATCTCTTTTGTTTTTAGATTGTGGCGCCCCCGACTCCCATGTAAGGAGACACGGGAATCAAGATGCCAGGTTGATAACAAGACGGTCACGCATCCTAACAATAGTGTCAAGTGTGTGTACATGCAGCAGTGTACAATAGAAACGCAGCAGATAATTAAGTCAATTAAGTACCAAAATTTAAATACAATTTAAATATCAATAAAAGGGTTTAAAAAGTTATACAGTCTTCCAAAATAAAATAAACTACAAGTCCCAAATAACAAATCAGTGATCTCAAATCACTCCTTGGGCAGAGCCGACTCCTCAGGCTCACACTCATCTTGATCTGCATCAAAATCTGCGTTACCATAAAACGGTACCGCATGTAAGTATAAACCAAATAACCACGAGATAAAAATACATTAATGCAACCAACATGCATGCATATGATGAAATATGCATTATGTCCAAAATATCATTTTTCTCGAAAATGAATATTTCCAACACACGCCAAAATCCCAGTTGGCCCAAAAATATCCATAACACATTTTCCCAGAAAATGATCACACAATTTTCAAAAATCCAACACAAGCTATTTTCTCAGAAAATAGTCCATTTTAACGTATGCACAATGATCTCCCCTATGGGTCATCCACACACCCTGGCTTCGTAGCGATGCTAAGTTCCAGGCCCGACGCGTACGTGGCCAAGCATCCTCTACGCAACGAGCGACGCCCAGTTCCGCGCCCGACGCGTACGTGGCCAAGCATCCTCTACGCAACGAGCGACGCCCAGTTCCGCACCCAGCGCGTACGTGGCCAAGCATCCTCTAGTCCCTGCCAGCAGAAGGACCACGAAATCGGCACAAGACCATCTCGTCCAATCCCATTGTCGCCCGGCGACAATCCAGAGGACGTCACTCAGTATATTACGCTCCCGAGTGACCAGAGGAGCTCCACCGAGATAATGCTCCATCTTGGCTTGGGGTCGTGAAACACACGAACCCAAAAACATTCTCACATGAAAATCCAGTTTTCAATAAACACATGAACATGATTGCATTACATGAAAACCCAGTTTCCTTTACAAACATGATCATGCGTGCATATATGTCATGTACATGAACAACACAAATCCCAACCAACAATTGCCAACACAATCCAATCACAAACAAACTTCCTCCACTAATCCAACCGAGCCCCGAATTTCTCGGACTCAGTCCGGCATGTTCAACCAAACACAGTATAATGAGTTAGTGTAAAAATACATTTAAATCTCAAAAGTTGTTTAGGAAAATACTTACAGTGATATATAATAATTTTCAGAGGATCACAGAGGTGCAAGAAGCGGCAACGCAGCAACAAAACAGTGCCAAATGCACTGTGGTCGTGGGTCTCAAAGACCCACTTTTGGACGGGTGCAAACGAAGACCCGAGATTGATAGGGTAGGGCCTATGGATGTTGGTGAAGCTAGTGGTGGTGGTGGTTGGCCAGGGTGGCGGCGTTGGCGGCGGTTGAAGACCAAAAAGCTCAAAATAGAAATGTTGATGAATGTGCTTCACCGGTGACGGATTGGAGGTGGGATTGGGTCCAATGGGTTGCGAGGAGGTCGAGGATGAAGTGGTGAAGAAATGGTGGCCGGTGGAGGCGCGATAGCAGCATGCGAGCTCAAGGAACGCCGCGGCTTGGAGTAGTTCATGGTGGCTAACGGCAGCAATGGAGGAGCTGGAAATGGAGGGGGAGTGTCTCCGGCAGGTGGGAAGTTGAAGGGGTGGGCAGTGTCGCGCACAACGGCGTGAGGCGGCGGGGCTGGGGGAGAAGAGATCGACGCACGAGAGAGAAAGGAGAGGGGTCGTGCGCGGGAGGAGCCAGGGAAGAAAAAAAGAAAATGAAAAGAGGAAAGAGAAAATATAGGGAAAGAAATTAGGTTCAATCCTCACATCTTGGGTCATAAAAATGATCCAACGGAAACTATTTTAAAACAGCAAGTGAAATAAAATAATTCAAACGTAATGATTAAAATTAAAATAAATAATTAAATCCAACAATAAGTTAATTTAATTTGAGAAAAAATTTAAACGCATAACAATAATTAATTTAGAGAAAGCACTTCAAAAATAATTTTCGTAAATTAAAAATCATAAAAATAACCCAACTAAAAATCCAATAATTTTAAAACAAGAGAATAAATTTTTGAATAAATAAAAATAATCTTTCAATAAAAATACACTAAAATACGGGGTGTTACATAGATTCTTTCAACAATTAAGTCTACAACTATCACATTGTCCAGGTTTAGGGGTAAACCTATTAGTAATGTCTGATATATATATCAAACATTACTGACCATTAATTTAGGATGTGAAGTAGTATTTTTCTGTGTATTAAAAATCATTATTGCTTAAATAATTGCTATGATGAAATCCTTTTTTTTTTCCTCGGCAAGATAAGCATAGCATAGGTTAAAACTAAGCGGCTACAAAGATACAAAAGTCAGTAGGGTGGGAGTCCCCAACAAACATTTCAGAGCAAGCAAAATTAAGCAACAACAATACCAAAAAAAAAAAAAACATAGAGGGAAAAAAGAAGTTATTAAGCCAAAAGATTGACTCCAACCCATTCCCACAAGGAGAAGTCGTTTCAAAGCGGTTTTAACATAGTCCGATAAACAGACTATAATTAAACCTACGACTAAAAGCCACAAGTGAGGGTGGTGTGCTGTGTTTTGCTCATTTGGTCCGGCTGAAGGAGACTATCACGATCACTTCATCTTAATAGTTGGTTAGAGAAAGTAGGAACATAGAAGAATAGCAACGTTAGATGACTCGATAGACCGGCGTAGGACTGCCCAAAAAGTTTGTCACTGTAACACCCCGTATTTTTAGTGTATTTTTAATTGAAGGATTATTTGTTATTAATTTAAAATTTGATTATCTTGTTTTAAATTTTCAAATTTTAGTGGGTTTATTTTTATGATTTTTAATTTGTGAAAATTAAATTTGACATGTTTCCTTAATATTAATTATTGTTATGCATTTAATTTTCTTTTCATATTAAATTAACTTCTTGTTGGATTTAATTATTTATTTTCATTTTAATCATTACGTTTGAATTATTTTATTTCACTTGCTATTTTATAATCGTTTCCATTGGGATCATTTTTGTGACCCAAAATGTGAGGATTGGACCTCATTTCTTTCCTACATTTTCTCTTTCCTCTTTCTCTTTCTTCCTTTTTCTTTTCTTTTCTTTTTCTTTTTCTTTCTTCTCCTTCTCCCGTGTGCGACCCGTCTCTCCCTCTCTCTTCTCGTGTGTCGCCCCTCTCCCCCTGCCGGCCGCCGTGCGCCGGCGGTGACTGACACCGCCCCTCCCTCTCTCCTCCCTTTCGACCGGCGATCACCCCCCTGTGATTTCAGCCCCTAACTCGACACCGATAGCCCCCACGCACCACACCAAGCCGCGGCACTCCTTGCGCCGCCGTCGCGCCACCTCCAACCTCCATCCTCTCACGACATCATCCTCGACCTTCTACCAACCCAATCAACCCAACCCCACCTCCGATCTGTCACCGGTAAAGCCCCACCATCAATATTTCCGTTTTGGGTATTTTAACCTTCGACCGCCCTTTGCGCTGCCATCCACTGCCAACCACCACCACCACTAGTTTCACCAACATCCTTAGGCCCTACCCTATCAATCTCGGGTCTTCGTTTGCACCCGTTCAAAAGTGGGTCTTTGAGACCCACGGCCACAGTGCATTTGGCACTGTTTTGTTCCTACGTTGCCGCTTCTAGCACCTCCGTGATCTTTCAAAAATTATATTATAGCATTGTAAGTACTTTTTCAAAGAACTCTTGAGATTTAAATGTATTTCTACGCTAATTCATATTTACTGTGAATTTTTTGGTTGTGCCGGACTGAGTCCGAGGAGTAAGGGGGTCGGTTGGATTGGATGATGGAGTTGTTTGTGTAAGATTGGTTTATACTATGAAATTTGTTGGCTGTTTCGGGTTTAAATATTGGTGTTTTGAGTTTGACGTTGGTCATGGTGAATATTGGTGATTTTTAGGATGTGATGATGTAACACCCCGTATTTTAGTGTATTTTTACTAAAGGAATTATTTTTATGGATTCAAAATTTATTCTCTTATTTTAAAATTATTGGATTTTTTAATTAGGTTATTTTTAGGATTTTTAATTTGGTGAAAATTAATTTTTATGTGCTTTCTTAATATTTATTTATTGTTGTGCATTTAAATTACTTTTCATATTTAATTAATTACTGTGGGATTTAATTATTTCAATTTGACTTTACCATTACGTTTAAATTATTTTATTTATCTTGAGGTTTTGAAATCGTTTCCATTGGATCATTTTTATGACCCAAGTTATGAGGATTGGACCTCATTTCTTTTCCCCTATTTTTCTTTTCCTCATTTTCTTTACTTTCTTTTCTTTTTCTTCTCCCCTTGTTTTCCTTTCCCGCGTGACGTCTCTCTCCTCTCTCTCTCTTTCCGTCCGTTACATCACCTCCACCGCCGCCGTGAGCCGGCGGTGGCCTTCACTGCCCAACCCATTTGGTTCCCCAGCCGCCGGCGACCTTACCCCACCAACCTCACCTCCATCCGCGCCGTCGTTAACCACCACCAGCTCTTCAAAGCCGCGGCGCCACTTTTGCTCCAGCGCCGCCGTCGCGCCACCTCCGGCCACCATCTTCACACCACTTCATCCTCGACCCCTTGGCAACCCATTGGACCCAACCCCACCTCCCATCCGTCACCGGTGAAGCACATTCTTCAACATTTTCGTTTTGGGTATTTTTGGTCTTAAACCACCCCTTGTGCCGCCACCCACGGCCAACCTTCACCACCAGTAGCTTCACCGATCTCTCTAGGCCCTACTCTATCAATTTTGGGTCTTCGTTTGTCTTCGTTGAAAAGTGGGTATTTGTGACCCACGACCACAGTGTATTTGACACTGTTCTGTTGCTGTGTTGCCTCCTCTTGCAGCTTTGTGATCCTTCAGAAATTGCTATATAGTATTGTAAGTATTTTTCAAAAAATTCTTGTGAATTTAATGTATTTTTGCACTAACACATTTCACTATATTTGAACTATTGATTGGTTTTACCGGACTGAGTCCGAGGAGTACGGGGATCGGATGGTTTGGTGATTGGAGTTGTTTGGTTGGATTTGTTTGGGTTGGTTATTGATGGATTTTGGATTGGTGTTGGTACATGTACATTTCATGATATCATGCATGATCATGTTTGTAAAGAAAAACTGGGTTTTCGTGTATTGCATTCATGTTCATGTGTTTAAGAAAACTGGGTTTTCATGTGAGAATGGAATTTGGGTGTGTGCATATCACGACCCTAAGCCGAGATGGGACATTATCTCGGTGGAGCTTCTCTGGTTACTCGGGAGCGGAATATACTGAGTAACGTCCCCTGGATTGTCGCCGGGCAACAATGGGATCGGACGAGAGATTCATGCCGACTCCGTGGTCCTCTTGCTGGCGGGGACTAGAGGATGTCTGGCCATGTACGCGCTGGGCGCGGAACTGGGTTTCGCTCGTTGCGTAGTGGGTGCTCGGCCATGAACACGCTGGGCGCAGAACTGGGCATCACTACGAAGCCAGGATGTGCGGATGGTCCCTAGGGGAGGCCATGGTGCATAGGGTAATAACGGATTAATTGGCTATTTTCTGGGAAAATAGTGTGAGTTGGATTTTGTGTAAATCATTTTCTGGGAAAATGTTTTACGGATTATTTTTGGGCCAAATGGGATTTTGGCGTGTGTTGGAAAATAATCATTTTCGAGAAAAATGATGTTTTGAGGAAAATGCATATTTCATCATATGCATGCATGTTGGTTGCATTAAATGCATTTTATTCCTGAGAATTATTTTGGGTTATACTTACCTGCGGTACCATTCTGTGTTAACGCAGATTTTGATGCAGATGCGGTGGAGGAGGGCGAGCCTGAGGAGATGGCTCCGCCCGAGGAGTGATCTGGGATCACTAGCTTTGTTATTTTATTTTACTTATTTATATTTTGGGACATGTGTTAAACTTTATTTTGGATGACTGTATAACTACTTTTTAAACTTTACTGATGTTTAGATTGTATTTAAATTCTGGTACTTAGTAGACTTAATTATCCGCTGCGTTGTTTTTGTACACTGTCGCTTGTAGACACACTTGGCACTTTCGTTGGGATGCGTGACCGTGTTGTCATCATCCCGGCATCTCGATTCCTGTGTTTCCTTACATGGGGGTCGGGGGCGCCACAGATGATATATTTTGAGATTATGAGGGTTTTAAGTTTCGAGATATTAAAATAGGTTATTTTAGAAGTTTAGGTTTAAATATCAAATTCCGTTTTTGATTGAAAATTTACGGAAATTATGTGATTATTTTTATAAGTTACAATTTATATTCGACTTGACATTTTTAAAGAAAATTCTGAAAAGCTAAGTTGTCTAGGTAAGTGGGGTTCCTATACTAGGTTTTATACAAGTTAATAAGACTGGGGTTGACTTTATGAAAATTTGCATATTTTGTGATGTAATGGGAACTTGGGAAAAACAAAGACCAACCTTGGTCGCTTATCTGCATTATTTATCAAATCTTTATGAAAAAGGAAAAATATGTTCTGACATGCATTGTGTAGACATGAGCTAAATTCTATCATGTGGTTTCTGAAATCTGAAAAAGGGAGCGATATTGAGAATATGAAAAATTGTGCATTTATTTAGAAAGATGTTCTGGCTTTTGTTGTCAGTGTGTGTAAACTATCTGATTCTGTTTTGGTACTCTGTATTATTTTGATATAACAGCTGAAAACCTTTGGCATGGTGTACTGGTATTTGTATCTGACTCTGTCTCTGCTCTTCTCTGCTCTGCTCTGTTATGCTCTACTTTGTTTGGGTTGGTACCAACTTCTCTGTCTCTGAGTGCACCCACTTTGGAAACAAAGTGGTTTTATTGTGGTCTTTCTTGTGTGCACACTCAGGGCTCCGAGAAGAATAAAGGAAAGATTTCACCTTTGTCTCTGCCTGGTTTGGCCACCGGGGTTAGCACAACCCTACCACGGAGGTGAAACATGGTTTCTGCTCTGTGTGATGCTATGTTTTGATTTGATGACGATACTCAGTTTATGTTATTCCAAAGTATTACGGGTTTTACTTGTCTTAAAACCATCGCTCTGTTACTTTTGAAATATGTTCTGTTCTGCATGATAACTCTGGAAAATATTTTATTCTGCATGCTATACTTTGTAAATGCTCATGTTTGCACGCTAGCATATGTCCTCTGCTTACTGAATTGTTGATAACTCACCCCCTATCTTCATAATATTTTTCGAATGATGTGGAGAGTCCAACTGAGGACCTAGATTAGATTGGTGAGCATGATTAAGCTGAGGAGAGGATGTTAGAAGAAGGAATTATGATGTCCTTTAGTTTTAATGTCTTTTAGATTTAATTATATCTTGGGCTTGGGTTTAGTAAGACTTATGAAATTATTAGTTTGATTTGTTATGACTACTAGAAGATTGTGAACTCCATAGTTTATTTTGTTGCAGTAATGACTTCGTGGAGTTTTCAATGTGGTTATTTAGAGTACATGAGATTGAGTTTTGCTAATAAAGTTTTGAAGTTTTATTTTAGTTGTGTTGGAAAACATGTTCTTAAGTAACAGATAGGAATTCTCCAGGCCAACCGGGTTTGGGACGTTACAGTCATGCGCCACACTAAGGAAGAAAAGAGCACTAAGATATGAGAGATCCGAAGCTGCTAACCCAAACGGTGTCACGCGTGGCGGTAGAGGACTCTCCCAGATATGGCACCGCTTGTGGCTCACGCGCACTGTAACCGAGGGTGAAACACACGGGCCACTCATTTGGTCAGCTTTCTCCTACCGTTCGAGAGATCAGTGGCTAGGGGATCTGATGGAGTGGCGAGTGGCAATCTAGGAAGGTCGGTAAGCAGTAGATCTAGCATCTTTGTGCTATCGCCAGAAAACTAAAAAGCAAATGACAAAAACACCTATAGACAAAGCCGACAATGGCTGGACCCTGGGTGAATCATATTTCTTTAGTGATAGTTGACTGTGGGTAGAGAGAAGAAAGACTAGTGTAAGACATGAATCATATTTCTTTTGCTTTTAGTTTTAAATTTATATTATTTATAAAGTGCTACTCTACAACTATCGTCCATGTTCAGATCATATTATATGTAGAGATGGGTGATGGTACTGATGCGCAAGCTTCCTAGTTCAAAATACAACTCCTTTTTTTTTCCCATTTTTCTTCTCACAAATTTTTAAACATCTTTAAATAGTTTTTTAAAAAAATACACCAATATTATATTAATAGTCACTTTTTTAACCATTAAATAAAAAAAAATTTAAATGCATGAGTTGTCAAACTGATCGAGGGGGCAAACTCATGGGGCATACTATTATTTTCCATGTATAGATATATTATTAGCTAAATGAACTGATGGTTCTGAGGATTAATTGAATTGATTGGTTTTTTTTCCTTAATGGTTAATAAAGTTATTATTAAATTTGTGTACATTTTTAAAAAATATTTATTTATTTTTAAATGTCTAAAATAAATAAATAAATAAATTATAATGATTGGTGCAAACTACTAGTACCCGTAGCAACACTCTTATCTTTATAATCGAAAGCTCTTTGTCGCAAATGTAGATATAGATCATTATCATGCTGCTGAAGGTGGGTAAGTAGTATTTAATTAAGAGAAATAATATTTGTATAGTTATAAAGTGGGTAAGTTACGTGTACTTATTTTTAAAAAAAAAAAAGTGAATAAATATCTATAGCGTCTATATGAAAAAATTAATATTTTAATATATAATGGACCACACTCTTTTTTAAAAAAAATATACGGTACTTATTTAATACGTGCATGATTGTATCTAGCATTACTCATAAAATAATATGAACTTGTTTTTAAAGCATTTTACAAATCTCTATTTCCCACATACACATATCCTAATGGGTTTAAAATAGCTCAAATATTATCACTTAATTAATGAGTCACAGTGAGACAATAATATCTCTAGATTTAGTCATCGTGGAACACAAATATCTTTATATTTCATGATAACTAGAAGTCTATAAATAACACTAAAGGGATAAAGGATTTTCATCTACAACATAATTGTGAATCAAGTCAGCTGGAGACACTTAGAGCCAGTAAAGTTGATAGGGTGATCATTCTTTCATAGTTAATTAGGTCAGATTCTCTATCAAACTAAAATGGAGGGAGATACGTTCTCTATCTGTTATTATTTATTATCATGAATAATAGAAAATCAAAGATCTAATTATTAATATTCATCTTAAAATATTTAACACTTTATTCTACACAAAAAATTATTTATTTATATTTACTTTTATTTTAACTGCTTAATAAGGGATGCATCCCCACGATTTCAAAAATATTTCTAAAGAGTAACGTTATTATGCCTCTAAATTTACGACCTGCCGACAATTAATGCACCATGCATGCATGTTCGTTTCCAGATTTATAAACTAAATATTAAAAAATATGGTGTCTACCAGCTTTACGTAGCCTATCACATTAATTAAAGTACTATGTGTCCCAATATTAATGTTCATTCATTTTCAGATACAACCACCAAGTTGTTGTATTTATTTATCATTAAATCTCACGGTTATCATAATTATTCATGAGTTTGTTGATGCAATATTATTTTCCAGCAGGACCGGAGAAGTAGTTGAACAACCCACAGTAATGAAAAGTTGCTTGATCCGGCCGGTAAAAACTCCATGGATGGATCATCTATATAATGTGTTCCAATTAAGCACTTAATTTCCATATATGTAATTACTCAATTATCTCTTACTTTTTTAAATGAATACCCTTACACTGGTTTAGTTATATAATTAATTTTTGTGATTTTAAAAATATTCCCTTTTAAGTAAGGTGTAATGCTATTCTTCATCTTTGATTTTGTTATTTCTGGTCACACTTGTTGATGTGATATATTTTAAGTAGCAGTTCATTTAAGTAGTTAAACAATATAAATGTTGACGATAAAATCAAGGATAAAGAATATCATTTCTCAATGATACACCTTCAAATCTCGGTTATAATATTTATTTTACAATTCATTTTATAATCAACCAATCCCGTCATGCTACACAAAACTATCCAACATTTTTAAAAGACTTGCTAATTTCCAGTTTTGCTCTAAACTTAAGTCTCGTTTAGTTACACAGATAAAATAAGATGAACGTTGAAAGTTGAATCAAATATTGTTATATTATTATTTTTTAATATGATTATTTGTTTTATTTGAAATGGTTGAATTGTTTATTGCATTTTGTTTGAAAATATAAAAAAGTTATAATAATTAGATAAGATGAGATATTTTGTGAAAATAAAAAAGCCCTTCTACGACTTGCCAACCATTATTAATCGTGTGGGAGGAGCTGTGAAACACTTCCATAATAGGGATTAAATAGAATAACTCAATTAGTCTACCATGAATAAAAAAATAAAATAAAAATATGTATGACGTGTGAGATGATGAGTATCAAAACTCTTGTTATATATGTAGAGATAGATCATTATCTTCATAGAAATGCTAAATGTAATAGCGATCCTACCAATTAATTGAATCAATTGTTTTTTTTTAATTTGTTTTTATGGTTAATGAATTGATTATTAGTGAATTTGTGTATTTTTTTTAAATACTTAAAAGAGTGAGTCCACCATTACAAAATTGATTTTTTAATGTGAGTCAAATTAACTTACTTTTTTTAAAAGAATCATGCGACACTTACACACTATATAACTGTAAATATCATTTATCATAAAATGTTTGAAAAATCCATGGTTGTTTTATTGATGGTTCGACAGTGCAGCCACTATATCGATGCAGGTTCGAAAATGCATGAACAATATGTTGGACGTCACTTGATCTGCCATGCACAACTGTACGTCGGGGTTTAATATAAGTACAAACACCGTTAGAAGGGTACGTCCTTTGTTAAATGATCTAAACATGGACATGGCAATTGTAGACATGATAATTATAACGTACAATATTAATCTTAATGTGCAAATTTAAAATTCATTTCACTTATAAAGATAATGTACATGGACATGGGGTTTTACCGATGCATGTAGTACATATAAATAGCTCCTTCAATTATGTCAGATAATGTTACACACATATACTTGGTTAAACTTTTAAATTTCTTCTGTTATTAGTGTAATTAACTAGCTAGCTAATTTTTAAAATGTTTAAAAGTGGTTAAAAAAAATAGAAGAAAATTAGTGTAATTTACACTATCAGGAGAAAACCTTTATGGTCTGACACGTCATGTAAACGTGGATGAATGACATTTACTACTGATGCGTCATGATATATATAGAGCCTGCAATGATGATTGAGCTATTGGTCTATCTATAGTAATATTCTATATATATATCATGGAATAATCAAACGCTCTTTCTCAGCAGATAATGATCATTATCATGCAACTCAAGGTCGGTTGGTAGCATTAAATGAGAAAAGGATAGGGAGCCGCTGCTCAACCACAAGTACTGCGATGGTGATTGATCAGATACAAATCATTATTATCATGCAGCTCTACCACATGTGTGAAGCAATAATGGTTTTTAATGCACAGACAACTACTTCACATCCTAGGCAAATGCCATACGTACTAATGATCGATAATGTCTTAAAATACACACACACATATATATATATATATATATTTATGTATATGATCTGAACATAGACAAAATATTGTGGTTGGGACAACATTAATATGGCAGCATACATGGCTATCAAGTACCACCACTCGTATCCCCAAGACCAAAAAAAGAAATAGTAACTACAACTACACCTGCTTAATTCGCCTTTCCTCGATCGAATGGCTTCCAGTGATTCTGTTGTGAAAGCCGGATACTGGATTTTCGGGCGTGACTTCAACCGGCCGGTAGATGCTATACCTTTCGAACTCTTCACACATCTTTATGCTGGCTTTGCCGAGGTCAACGCTAATGATGGCACGGTCACCATTCCTGAGCAATACTCGGTTCAATTCCGAACCTTCACCGACACCGTTAGAGTACGATCCCCTCAAGTGAAAACTCTTTTATCCATCGGTGGTGAAGGCTCTAACATATCTCCAGTGGTGGCAGATGAAAATACGCGTCGTACATTCATAAGCAGCTCCATAGATCTAGCCAGGTCCTACCGTTTCGATGGCCTTGACCTCTGCTGGCTGTACCCTAATTCCCAGACCGACAACCCTGAAAATCTCAGTTCACTCCTGCAGGGGTGGCGTACTGCCGCAGGGTCGTTGCTGCTAACTGCAACGGTGTTTCACCACCGGGCCACTACTAATTTCAATTATCCCATTCAGGCTATTAATGAAAAGTTGGACTGGATCAACGTACTGGCCGTTGACTTCTATACTCCGAAGTCCGACTCATCACCCGAGCACACAGGACCGGTTCATGCGTGGCGCAATCCTCGAGAGCAAAACAAGTGTGGAAGTGAAGGCATTTATAACTGGATTAACGGAATTGGTCCTAATCCTGTAAAAATTGACACCCAGAAGTTGGTCCTTGGCCTTCCATTTTATGGCTATAAATGGACTCTGACAGACAGCCATCAACATGATTTCTTTGCAGACGCGGCTAATCCACCAACTCCTGCAGCCATAGCGTTCAGAAATATCCAGGCGGACTATATCAACCTTAATAATGCAGGCCGTCTCGTGAATGATCCTGACATGTTTGTTGCCTCCTACTGGCATCACGATGTTACTTGGATTGGTTTTGACGATAAGCATAGCATCGCTACAAAGGTTAAGGAGGCGATTAGGGGATATAACTTGCGCGGTTACTTTGCATGGGATCTGGCCGCCGATGACGACAATTGGACTCTCTCAAAAGCAGGTAATAATTAGCAGCATGGATTCAATAATATTTTTATGAGTACTGCTTGCTATAGGTTTACGTAGTGATTTCAATCAAGTAAAACTTATAAACTATTGCGGCTAAATGTGATTTATTAGATTAAAAAAAATAATAATAAAATTTACATCTCAGATAATATAAAAAATGATCACCTCGGTATATCATGCATGCAGTATTTATTTAATAATGGAAATTATAAATTCTTTTAGAAATGAGAAAATCTATTTAATAATAAACCTTATTTTTTACACACCCAAGTACAGTATACCACTGGTTTAGAAGCTTAATTAATTTCCATATCAACTATATTGAAAAATATATATAATTGGTGTTTTCATTTTTATTATGTGTAGCAAATGAAACTCGATAGGTCTGTTAGGTCGTTTGTGACGATAACTTTTGTAAATAAATTTTAACCAGAAAACAAGAATCTCTATATATCCTAGCTGCTAGCTCTCTTTTCTGAAAATTTTATTTTCTATTTTCTAATGAACATAATTTCTCTTTCTTTTCGCAGCTTCCAATGCACGGGATAATGCGATTGATAATCCTGGTACTTCTTCTACTAGTACTAGTACTAGTACTATTACTACTGGTGGTAACACAACTACTATTACTATTACTAATACTGCTACTAGTACTAATACTAATACTAATACTAGTTCTGTACGTTAAAATATGACTACTGCTGCTGCTGCTGCTGGTGGTAACACAACTACTAGTATTACTATTGCTTATACTGCTACTAGTACTAATACTAATACTAGTTCTGTTAAAATATATATGTAACATATTATAAGCTGCTTGTATCATCAACAATAAAGCCAATGGCTAGCTGGCTGGCTATCATGCTGTGTACCTACGTTGTGTGTAATATTATTATTATTATTATTATAGAATCGTGTATTATTATTATTATCATCATCAATATGGTTAATCTTGTGACCAATTGTACGAGATGATGATAAATGTTCTCATGTCTTTCTCATGATTAATATATATTAAATATGTATTAGTTTTTATGTTTTTGAAAGTTTTGGAATTTTAAAATGGACAACCCTGCTTTTTTCATGAGAGTCTGATTTTAATTAATAATGAAGATGCGATAAATTAGGGTGTGGTTTAGAGCAGCATGAAAGCAAACAGAACCCTTGAATTCTGTAACCAAAATGCATAGATACAAGATCCCATTAAAGTCTGTCCGTCGGATTAGTACTAACTAGTACTGCCTTGCTGGGCCATTACAGGGAACCTGCCGCAATGGTAGTAATCAAAATATTAATATGGCTTGTCGCAATTGTCCCAAAATCCACCCAAATGGCCATTCCGTTTATCATTAAATCGTTGGAAAAAATCAATTGCAGCGATATATTGTCGCAAAAGTTGTAAAATTGCCGCAAAAGACTCGTTATTTTTCCAACAATTAAAATTATCATCGCTATTATATATTCCCAGCAGTTATTATTGCCGAAATGTATTATTTGCGGCCACTTTTAATCGCCACAAATAAGTTAAACTGACAAAAAAATTATTTTCGACGACATTTACTCACAGTTCTATATGTATATATAACCGTTGAATATAATTAATTTTCCTAAATAGTGCAACAATCCCTCACAGTGACTATTGTTTTAATACTACATACAGACACACAGATATATATATATATATATATCAATGAAATGGGAGATTTTGCTGGAAAATGATAAAAGCTCACTACCTATATGTTCTTGCTCAAAAATGCAATTGCACAAGTGGGAAGCACAGAACTAGACTTACAAATCATCTAAAAATCAATAACAAGTGTCACCAAGGACATAAAATCGCTCTGAATTTGATGACTTATCTACTCTGATGAGCATGCATCTAGGATCCACATCAAAACAACTCATTCATCCAATCATCTTTGGTACATTCCAATTTAATAAAGGACATTCATTCATTCATCCAAATTTTTGAAGATTCACATATATCAAGTTTTTCCATCACATCAAAGCCTAACAAATTTTTGCACTCCTCATAGAGTCAAATAACATTACCTCTATTTAAGTAGATAGATGATAGGCAACTATAAATCGACCACAAGCTGGCAGGGGTGGGTGGAACTCCATTTAATACCATTGTCATAGGCATGCAAACATCAATCTACCAATTGTATATAAAATACATAAATGTTGAGATTCATATCTCATGTGGTATTCCTTACCCTGTGGTACCGTTTTATGGTTCATAGATTTTGATGCAGATGAGGATGTGGGGCCTGAGGGATTGACTCCACCGAAGGAGTGCATGTGGTCACTTGGGATTACGGGATTTGTTTCCTACTCGTTTATATGTTTTGGTCTTTGTATTATATTTTTTGGGATAACTGTATAACTCTTTTTAAACATTTTATTTAAGTAAATATGTCGTTAAAATTCTAGTACTTAGTTGATTGACTTTAATTTATCTATTGCATTTTTGTTGTACACTTTCTGCTTGTACACACACTTGGCATTTATCGTTGGGATGTGTGACCTGTGTGTCATCATCCCGACGTCATGAATCCCACGTTTTTGTACGTGGGAGTCGGGGCGTCACTAAACACAGAGAGAGAGAGAGAGAGGGAGAGGGAGAGAGAGAGAGAGAGAGAAAGAGGGAGAGAGAGACAAATCGGAGGGAGGGAGAGTGAGACCAAGTTGGCTGTGAGGGGAAACTGCCTGGCGAGGAGCGACAGTGGCGTGTTGCATTCAGAAGTTGTAGAATAGAGAGAAAGTGAGATAGAGATGGGAAAGAGAGAGAGAGTGTGAGCAAGAGAAGAGGGGTTGAGAGATGGAGAGGTGTTGTTGGTCACGAGGAGTGGAAGGGGAGAGGTGAGGAGGAGAGAGAAGGAGAAAGAAAGGGAAAGAGGGAGGACGGGGAAGGGCGGAAAGGGACTAGGGTTTGTTTTAAAGGGGTCAAAATAGTGGCGTTTTGATGGTGGCCTTGGTTGACTTCTAAAGGGATTGGGCCTAAGATTGAGCTGGGCTGGGCTTCGCACCTACAAGGTCCATCTACACAGCCTATTTCTCTTTGGCACACAACTAGTAACAACCATGCTTGTGTTTTTGTAATAAACGATGCCCACTTCTTCGCCTAGCCCGTTTGTAGCTAAGCATCCTTAAGCCTCCCTCAATAGAGAGGCAACAATGTCAATTTGAGACTGTTACCATCTTACCTAAAGCCCAACGTCACCCACCAACAATCCAAGAGATGTCACTCAATTTTGGTATTAAGGTTAGTATGTTATGGTAGTAATATTAGTATGTTTTGGTATTATCTTTTGGAGTATATGGGATTGTATGTTGGTTTTACTTGTGGTTTATTGTTATTAGTCTTAATATATGAATCTATCTGAATGTTGGTTTTACTTGTGGTTGTTTGTGTATTAATATTCGAAGATTACACAAATGGGGTGTTCGAGCTTGTATGTGAATGATGCATTGGTTTTGTGTCAATATGTTTGAAGATTACACAAATGGGTAACTTGGAAAATATTTTTGTGACATTTGTGAATAACCTTTCTAATATCACAAATAACTATTATTTGTGACAAAGTTGGAGACCTTGATTGTTTATGTGACTAGGTTGAAGAAGGTTGGGATACTAGTGTACGAATGTTCTAGCATGATCTAGATTTCATTATGTGTTTATGTGAATACTATTTTTGTCAAGTTGGTTATTTATGTGAGAAGTTGCATGGAGAAGTTGGTTGTTTGTTTGAATTAAATTTGAGAATGTTGGAGAAGAAGGTTATTTGTGGGCTGGAGAAGGTTAGGAATCATGATACTTAACACCCTATTTTAGTCACTAATATATAACTTATAGCCCATTTAAAGAAACGCCAATTTAAAAAGTACTCATAGCCCATTATAAAAAAACATGCACTACTAAGAAATAAAAAGATCCAATAATTGGAAATCCAAAATAGGAAACGCTTACATAAATCACTAATATATATATAATAACCCATTTAAAAAAAATGACCCATTAATATAGAAAACCAATAAGAAATCACTAATAAGAAATAACCAAGAAATAAAAACATTCAATAATTGGAAATAAAAAATAGGATACCCTTGCATAAATCACTAATAAGAAATAACCCATTTACAAAAATGACCTATTAATTCTTAATCCAAAAATTAGGAACACCTAGAATAAATCACTAATAAGAAATAATCCATTAAAGTGAACCATTAATTGTTAATCCAAAAAATAGAATTCCAATAAGAAATCACTAATAAGAAAAAACCAAGAAATAAAAATCCATTAAACTCTTGTCATAAACATTGAGGTAAAAAAAACCAACTTTGTTTTGTAGCATAATTTATTTGGTAAGACAATTTGTTTTGAAGTGATGGGATTCTTAAGTGACAGGAAAAAATCACTAATGACTTGCATAAAATTTAGAGAAATGAACCAATAGGAATACCTTCCACAAATCACAATGGAAAAAATAACCTATTTAAATAAATTACCAATTAATTCTTAGCCCCAGAATAAATGAAATAATTGCATAAATCACTAATAACCCAAAACTTGTTCTTATCAAGAAAAAAAATCACTAATGACTTGCATAAAATTTAATGAAATGACCAATAGGAACATCTAGCATAAATTGCAAACGACAAAATAACCCATTTAAATAGATGACCAATTAATCCTTAACCGAAAATATATGAAATAATTGTATAAATTACTAATAACCCCAAAGTTTTTCTTATCAAGAAAAAAAAAAACAGCACTAATGACTTGCATAAAATTAAAAGAAATGACCTAATTGGAACACCAGCTTGCATAAAAGTACTGTTGTTTACATCCATAAATTATTTAGTGTGTTTGCATGATTGTGTTTAGGAACATTTGTAGAAGAACATTGAAAGTTGATATATTAGTAAGGATGGAATCTGAAATTGTAGTTATATTGTGTAAGTTGGAAGGTATATATCCACTAATATCATTCTTTGATGTAATGGTTTATTTGGCTACACAGCTGCCTTGTGTGGCTTTAGTTATCAGACCGGTCTAGTATAAATGAATGTTTCCTATTAAATGTTTTTTGTGGAAACTTAAGCGAATTGTGGAGAATAATGCTCATCTGGATGGTTTGATTGATTGATAAGTAATGACATATATTTTGTTTTATGTATTTCCATGGGGTTGATACAAGATTCTCGCATTCGGAACGAAATTATGAAGTTAGATATTTGGGATTTACATCATTATTTTCAGTGTTTTTTGAAAGTGTACGTCACATAGGTGCACAAAAGGGCTATGGTTTATGTGGACGAGAGTTTGATAGAGTCTGTCGATAGTATGAATTGAATAACTGCACAGAGATTGACATACTTGAGGTTAGTGATATGTGCTTATATAAAAAAGTTAAAGCTCAAAAGATATAACTAATATGTAATGTTATACAATATTTGAACATGTGCAGCAAATGCATTCGTTAACTTCAAGGGGAGGGCATAATTAACTGATGTAGAAAAAGAAGTACGAAGAAGAGTTCTTCACTTGGTTTGAACAAATGGTATGACTAAAATAATGTCTTAGTCTATATGAATGTAATAATCACTAGAATAGATTTTTTTGTTTGGTTGTGTTAATTGATGTTATTAAATTTATTAATATAGGTTGATATCGAGATATGGTGATAATTCAGAAGACGTTTACGTCTAATGAACTGTATCCTTTGGCACGTGGACCATCCAAGCAGACCATTGAATACTCAACACGTGTATTGTGTGGATATAGATTTCACAAGGTTGACAGAGAATGAGATAGGCTATCAGATGAAATAAAAAAAAAATTATATAAGACTTTTATATAAATACCACATGTGTGAACATTAATTATAGAGGCTTGAAGAATCCGGGATTGTATTGATGGTTCAACATTGACACAAAGTGTGCATCAAACGTGGATGATGGACTCTATGTATTGAGATTTGAGTATTAGACTAGAAGACCTTATGGTGCCTTTCCACAAACAGCAGGTGTGCACTCCCTGCACCACAGCGGATGAAGACAATCAGTTACAAGCTCATTGCCATATACAACAGCAGGACACCACGCAACAACAAGAAAAGTCTAGAAAGGAACAGTAAATAAATTATTACTACTCTCTACGGTTATTTGTAATAAAAACAATTATTTTATTTTGTTACTCATCTTGTACAAATACACTCATTCCTGTACAAGAATATCAATGAAGAAATTCTTTTACAATCATCTTCTATTATTCTAACATTGTATCAATAAATACAATTATTGAGATCGAATAGAGTGTAAACAAGTTGAATTTAAGCGAATATTTAAGACTTATTCAATGCTTATTAATGATAAAGTCGACATGAGAATCAAATTAAATCAATCCCCATCAATAATATTAAATAGGAACGTTACAAATACACGAACTAGCTAGACAACATGACAAACCCTTTCGAAGGTATAAATAATTCCCCACAACTACTATAAATGCAGAAAGCGATGCATAACTGTTAGATCATGACTAGCTAATTATAACTTCCATTTTCCAATTTTTAGTTCACTCAAAATTCTTAGAATATCAATATATATATATATATATATATTGGTTTTTAATACAAAGATATATAACTATTGCCGTCGTACGTACGTCTGTAAATGAAAATGATGATCAATTAAGAGAAATTCATATATAGCTAGTTTAATGAAGCCTTGCACAAAAGAAAAAAAAAAAAAGAATTTGAAGATGATATTTTCTTGGGTTATTTTCCAAAAAGATAGGGATCACCTAATTAATTTAGGCGGGGAGTGTTAGATATTTTAACATGAACATTAATAAATAGATCTTTGATTTTGTATGATCCACAATAATAAATAATAATAGTGAAAGACGTACCTTTCTCCATCTGTTTGATGAAGAATTAAATCTGGCTATGAGAGAAGGATCACCCTAGCAACTTGGCCTCATTAGTGTCTCCCGATGGTTAGAGGCACTCTAATGTTGTAGGTGAGAACCCTTTAACCCTTCAGTGCTATTTATAGATTTCTGGCCATCATGAAATCTAAGTCTTTGAGTCAGACTATAATTAGAGATAAGAGTTAATCTTATCTCTTAGGAGTTTAAATCCCATTATAACTCTAACACTATTTAAAACTCTATCAGATATGGGTGAGTGGGACATAGAGTTCAAATAGAACTCTTACAGGGAGTCCAAGCCAGCAAGAACGCACGGCCACAGTCGAAGCAGCCAAATTATCTGCATGTTGGCCTGACGTCTCTCGATCTGCCATGCAAAACTGTACGTCGGGGTTTAATGCATGGCAAGTAAAAACACGTACCGTTAGCTACGAAGGGTAGGTACTTCCGTTGTTAAATGATCTGAACATGGACATGGCAGTTGTAGACACGATAATTATATTAATGTACATACATTTTTATGTCCAAACTTAAAATTCATTTCATTTATAAAGATTGTCTGGGTTTTACCGATGCATGCATATGTAGACATATATTATCATGTAGCTAAAACGTAATATTCTAAACGTATATATATTACAATATGAGATCATGATCAGGTACTGATATTCGATACATTAATATATTGGTCCATCTTACGCAAGTCAAGGCCTAATCAATTTATTGGCCACACGTGTCTAGAGCCTCATCAGCCACGTGATGCATGCATTGTGGTTAATGGATGGATTTTGAATATACATGTATCTAATCCAAGATCGATCGATGTGGATTATGTTAAAATTAGTAGCTATCATTATTAAATTTTAATAATATATAGCTATCCATGTTGATGCGTGGATGAGCTAGCTGTAAGTTTCAACGTCCAAGCTGTCTAGGGACCAGTACATTTGTACGGACTAGACAGCAAAATGAACCAATCGAATTAAGGCATTCCCCAAAATTATAAAAAATCTTCCTAAAGCAATAATGGTTTTTAATACACAGACAACTACTTCACATCCTAAGCAAATGCCATACGTACGTTAAAGATCGGTTTTTAATGGTTTTTAATATATATGATCTGAATGCAAATTGAATGCACGAAGTAGACAACATGACAAACTCAATTATAAATGCAGACATAGATCATGATTATCATGCAGCTGAAGGCATGGGTTGGTAGCATTAAATGATCCGTACGTGGCTATTAAGCCTATAGTAATTTTAGTATAACACAACTTTTAGACAACTTTGAGAACAAGTTTGAATTTAAGCGAATAGTTAAAGACTTATTCAATTAATTCTTATATGATTAAAAATTGAGTTCGAGTTTATCGTCAACTTATATTTTAATTTATATTTAGGAACAACCATTTTTTTTGACATAATAAATTCTTTATATCATATATTCTAACTTTATCTATAATTTTAATGGTTAATAAATTAATTGAGTAAAACTCAAGTTTGATTAAACCAATCTTGGATAGCCAACTTATTTATTTACAATCCTAAGAGAGTTTTGAACTCAAGTTTTCTATTTAGAAAACTGAATCATATGCCATCAGACCATCAAGTTCATGGCATAAGATAAACATTAATAGATCTATCATGAATGTAGAAGAGAACGTAACAAAGGAAAGATCAAACAAACATAGGGGTGAGAAAGAAATTAGTTGCTCCATGCAACTTCATTTCTTTAATAAGAGCACCGTGAGTAGATTCTCGGGTCTGTTTAGGGATTTGCACAGATCAGTATATAATTTTTTTCATTATTGTTAATGCATTGTTCATATTTTTATTTATGTACTATTTAGGAACAATGCATGCTTGAACAGTAATAGAACATTGATCGATCCCGTACAAACCCCATGCAGGATAGGTCTCGTGTCCCAATCATTTTATATATAATTACTCAATTGCGTTACAGATTTTTAAATGAATACCCTTATTTTCTATATAATTAATCAATTACATTTATATTTTTTTGAATAAATACCCTATACCTGATTTAGTATTAATATAATTTATAGTGACTTAAAAAGAATGCTCTTTTGTGTAGAAATTAAGAGTAATTCTACTCTTTATATCCTTGATTTTAAGTTGCTTGTTCTAATTTTAAGTCGTTGACATATAAAATCAGTACTACTTATTAACGCACTACATAATTAAATATATGAGTGTGAGTGACAAAATCAAGGATGAAGAATATCATTTCTCGATGATACACCTGCAAATCTCGTTTACAATTATATTACAAAAATTAAATAAAACTAGATAATTAATTTTCTTATCCAACTTAAGATGAAATTAAAGAACTGCACCTTATATATATATATATATATATATATAGTTCTCTGAAGAAATTATTTAATTAGCAACTTGCTCTTAATTCCAGAACGATTTAATGTCCAAGAAATCGTGGGTTTTATGTGATCAGTATATATATATATATATATATATATATATATATATATATATATATATATTTATATATATATAGTACTTAGAGTTAACAAATGATCATGATCTAGATCGATCGGCCTCATGATGCATGCAATATTGTGGTTGGATGGATTGCGACATAAGACCTACTTTTATGAATTGTGAATTAATGCTTATGATGTTTTCATGACATGATACATACTTTTTCCGACCATAATGTCCGCCGAGAAAAAGCGCTATAATGTATACACAACTAATTCACGAGTAGTCCCATATCAAAAGTTTATAATATGAGAGGTACTCTTGAATTAGTCCATTTCATAAACATCAAGGCTTAATTTCTTGTTCATATGATGATGCATGCATGCATGCAAAAGTCTACAATATCATTTATGATATATGCATCATAAATCAATGCTAAACATGTAAGTATAATTGACATCATGGAATAAAAATAACAAGGAGTATTTGGACTTATCAACGATCGACTACTTGGACTTAATTCTAGCATACGCGGAATTAGATCAGCTATAAGACAAAGGAAACAGTCCCTACTACTTCATTTTTAAAGTAAACTTTTAATTCATTTACAATATAATATGATCTGAACATGGACATGATGGTAGTTGTAGACTTAAATATTGTCGAAAGACTTTTTCCCAAGTCACCCAAAAATATAATATTGAGCATTTCACCTAGCTAGCTAGCACTTTATAATTAAATTATATACATTTGAAAAAACTAAAAGCAAAAGAGATATAATTCATATCTTATAGTTAGAGCCGTGCTTCACCCAACGACAAGACTGAGGGCGTAGCACGAGAATGGCTCCCAACAAGACCAATGGGTCTTTTCTATTTTTTTCATATCTTTAAGCATTTTGGTTAAAAAATAAAAATATACAACATCATTAAAAAATATTTTCTTAACCACTAAGTAAAAATAAAAATTAAAAAAAAATTCACAACATCTTTGGATGGATCCGGGGTTGTATAAGACTTTTAAATAAATACCACGTGTGAACATTAATTATAGAGGCTTAAAGAATCCGGGGTTGTATTAATGGTTCGACAGTGCCACAAAGTGTGAGTCACGCGTGAATGATGGACTCTATATATTGAGATTTGAGATCGACTAGAGTGTAAACAAGATGAATTTAAGCGAATATTTAAAGACTTATTCATATAAGAATTATGTTTGAGTTTATCGCCAAGGTTATAATTTATATTTTGGAATAGCTCTTTTTTTTTTCTTTTTTCTTTCTTCTTTTTTAATTCGAGCAAGTTTGAGGATGTTTACGAATTTTTTAATTTTTGACATAATAAATTCTTTATATTATATATTCTAACTTTATCTATGATTTTAACGATTAATAAATGAATTGGAGCTAATTAAACTCGAGTTTGATTAAACTGATTTCAAGCAATCCAATAGCTCACACATGGGTTTTACTAAGATAATCCTAGAAAGTGATAGTCTTATATTAGTAGACGCCAGCTTACATGCTGAAGGGGAGCCTTGGTCTGTCAAGAAATAAAACTTTGTATTTCTGAAACTCTTACTTTTACAGTGAAAGGAGATTAGAATAAATAGATACAGGAAATAAATCTATCTAAGGTAACTATTACAATATGGTATAATCTATCTAAGGTAACTATTACAATATGGTATGTATTTACAGTTACAAAACATAAAGAGTAATTCCTAAAATCTTGGAGGTATAAATATGGAGAGAATATTTGCTTGATTATTGGCAAGTGAGCTGTTAATACGCCCCCTCAAGTTGGTGCATGGAGGTCTGTAATGCCCAACTTGGATAAAAAATGATGGAAGAGATCCCGGCCCAATAGTTTGGTGAAGATGTCAGCAACTTGCTCATGGGTGGAGGTGTAAATAGCATTGAGAAGGCCGGAGCAAATTTTATCTCGAACAATGTGACAATCAATCTCAATATGTTTAGTGCGCTCATGAAACACAGGGTTGTGAGCAATGTGTAAAGCAGATTGGTTGTCACAATGGAGACGGATGGGCTCGGGGTGAGAGACACCAAGATCAGTGAGAAGTTGTTTCAACCAGGTGAGTTCGCAAGTGGTAACGGCCATGGCGCGGTATTCAGCTTCAGCAGAGGAACGAGCCACGGTGGTCTGATTTTTTGTGCGCCAGGAAATAGGACTGGTGCCGATCTGAACAAAATAACCTGTGGTGGATCGACGAGTGGTGGGACAACTGGCCCAATCAGAATCAGTGTAGGCAGTAACATGAAGAGTGTTGGCTGAAGGAAAGAAAATGCCTTGTCCTGGACCGCCTTTGATGTACCGAAGGACGCGAGTGGCAGCTTGCATGTGAGGGGCACGAGGAGCGTGCATGAACTGACTGAGGATGTTTACTGCAAATACAATATCAGGGCGAGTGATAGTCAGGTAAATGAGACGACCAACAAGTCTACGATAAGGAGAAGGATCTGAAAGAAGAGAGCCATCTTGGTTGGTGAGCTTTAAATTTTGTTCCAAGGGAAAAGAAGCTGTCCGAGCACCGAGTTGACCACTATCAGATAAAATGTCAAGGGCATATTTGCGTTGGTTGAGAAAGATGCCTTGAGATGATCGAGCAACTTCGAGACCAAGAAAATATTTGAGAGGGCCGATATCTTTTGTTTTGAAGTGTGTAGAGAGAACACTTTTGAAGACTTCGATTTGTGATCGATCATTACCAACAACTAGAATATCGTCAACATAAACAAGAACAAGAGTGATGTTGGTAGAAGTAACCAGAGTGAATAAAGAATGATCCGCCTGAGATTGAGAAAAATCTGCATCAAGAAGCACAGTAGTTAGTTTAAAAAACCAGTTGCGGGAGGCTTGTTTGAGGCCGTAGAGAGATTTGCGGAGGCGACAAACACGAGAGTCCTCTTTCGAACAATATCCAGGAGGAGGAATCATGTAGACTTCCTCATCAAGGTCGCCATGTAAGAAGGCGTTATTGACATCAAGTTGGTGGATAATCCATTGGCGGGAGGCAGCGACAGCCAACAAACACCGAACAGTAGTCATCTTGGCAACCGGAGCAAAGGTCTCATGATAGTCGAGACCTTCAACTTGAGTATAGCCTTTGGCGACTAACCGAGCTTTGTATCTTTCGACTGAGCCATCTGCTTTGAGTTTAGTTTTGAACACCCATTTGCAGCCAATGGGTTTCTTCCCAGGAGGAAGAGACTCAAGGGTCCAAGTAGAATTAGCTTCTAGAGCATGAAGTTCAGCAGTCATGGCGTCACGCCAATGGGCGTGACGAATAGCAATGGAATAACAGGAAGGATCAACAGAAACAGTGAGAGCATTTAAAAAAATGAGATGAGAGGGTGAGAAACGAGAATAAGAAAGAAAAGCAGATAAAGGATGAGCAGTACCTGAGGTCGATGCAGCGGATGAAGATGCAGTGGGCTCAGTGTGTATGGTCGGGCAGAGATAGTCCTGAAGATGTGTGGGTCTAGTAATAGTGCGACGAGGACGAGAAGGAGGAGGAGGGGGAGGAGGTGGAGAAGGAGAAGGAGGAGGAGGGGAAGGGGGTTCGGAAGTGAGAGGAGAAGGGGGAGGAGTTGGTAAAATGGGTTCAGGAACAGGGAGAGGGATGATAGGGAGAGATGTAGGGGAAGAAGGAGGAAGATCCTGGAAAGGGAACTGATGTTCATGAAAGGTGACATCACGAGAATAAAAAATAGCTTGAGTGTCAAGATTGTAGAGTTTGTATGCTTTATGAGTGCTAGGATATCCGAGAAAAAGACACTTAGAGGCACGAGGAGAAAATTTGTCACGGGAAGCTTGGAGAGTTTGGGCATAACAAAGACAACCAAACACTCGGAGATGATCATATTTTGGTGGGGTATTAAAGAGAAGTTGAAAAGGAGATTTATTTTGAAGAATGCGACTGGGCGTGCGGTTGATGAGGTAAGCAGCGGTGAGGACACAATCACCCCAAAAATTTAGAGGTAAGTGAGCTTGAAAACGTAGACTACGAGCGACATTCAAGAGGTGCCGATGTTTACGTTCCGCAACACCATTTTGTTGAGGAGTTTCGACACAGGTGCGCTCATGAATGATGCCGTGTTCATGAAGATAATTTTGAAATTTATGAGAAAGAAATTCTTGGCCATTGTCAGTGCGAATGATTTTAATGGTAGTATTGAATTGATTTTGGATGAGAGCGAAAAAATGCATGAGATGAGTGTATGCTTCGGATTTATAGTGCATGAGATAAATCCAGGTGGTGCGAGAGAAATCGTCAACAATAGTAAGAAAATAATGAGCACCACAAAGAGAGGAGGTATGATAGCCACCCCATATATCACAAAAAATTCTATTAAAAATCGTATCACTTTTATTAGCATGGATAGAAAAAGGTAGTCTAGTGTGCTTAGAACGAGCACAAATATCACAATCAGAAATGATGCAAGAATTATTGAAAAGACTAGGAATAACTAAGCGGGAAGGGTGACCTAGGCGTTGGTGCCACAAAATTTTATTCGCAGTAATTTGAGTAGAAAGAACCATGGTGGGAGGTGACCGGTACACATAAAGTCCATTGCAAAGTTCACCCGCTCCAATCAGCCTCGTCGAGTGCTGGTCCTGAAAATGAACATTTGAAGAAGAAAAAGAAACAGTACAAGAATTAGTTGTGGTGAGTTGAGGGACAGAAAGAAGATTAAATAGAAATTGAGGAACAAAAAGGACATTTTGTAAAATGAGGTGTTCGGCTAAGACACAAGTGCCGACTCCCTCAATTTTAATTAGGCTTCCATTCGGTAAAGTGACCATTCGGTCAGAGGATGGAGAAATCATGGAGGAGAACAGGGTTCGGTCATGGCAGAGATGGTCGGTGGCGCCACTATCGACCACCTAGTCACGGTAGCTATCAAAAGAGAAAGAGGAGGAGACGTTACCGACGAAGTTTGCGGTGGGAGTGGGCGGCTTGAGCAAATCGAGTAACCTCTGGTACAGATCGGGTGTTAAACCGGGAATCGGAGATGAGGAAGAAACTTGGTGGACCATGGGCGACGAGGAAGGGGGTTTGCCGAGGATGGAAGATGGCTGTTTGCCGCGGGACTCACGACTTGTGGGATACCCAATGATCCGCCAACATCGGTCACGGGTGTGGCCGTGCTTGCCGCATTCGGTGCAGAGCAGGGGCTTCTTTGGAGGACCACCAGAGTGAGCGGCGAAGGCATGGGTTGCTTCCGACGCCATTGTCGGTCGGACATGAAGGAGACGCTGCTGCTCTTCCTGAAAAAGAATAGAAAAAATTTTGGTGATGGGGGGAAGGGTTTTCATGGCAAGGATTTGTGTTCGGAGTTGGGAAAAAGAATCATTTAGGCCGAGTAAAAATTGGTAAACTCTCTCATCTTCAGATTGTTGCTGTAATTCTTTCAGATCGTTGGTTTTTTGTAAATGGCTGAGTTCATCCCATATTTGCCTGATTTGATTGTAATAGTCATGAATCGACTGGGTGTGTTGCTGCAGAGATGATAACTCACGCTTGAGGTGATAAATCCTGGCATTATTGCCATGGCAAAAACGGGACTGAAGATCAAGCCAGACTTCTCGAGGGTCAATGTGAAATTCAAGGGAGTTAGCTAAGGAGGGACTGATGGAGTTGAGAAGCCAGGTGAGAACCATATCTTTAGTTTGATTCCATTGTTTGTAATCTGTAGAAGTAGGGTCGGGTGGAGGGAGAGTGTCATCAACAAAAACTAATTTGTTTTTGGCGTTGAGAGCACGGGTCATGGCTTTTTGCCATTTGGGAAAATTGTCACCGGTGAGAAGACCAGAGACAAGGATGAGGCTAGGGGAGTCGGATGGGTGAAGGAGGTATGGGGAGGGGGAAGCCATAGGAAAAGATCGATTAGGCTGATACCATGTCAAGAAATAAAACTTTGTATTTCTGAAACTCTTACTTTTACAGTGAAAGGAGATTAGAATAAATAGATACAGGAAATAAATCTATCTAAGGTAACTATTACAATATGGTATAATCTATCTAAGGTAACTATTACAATATGGTATGTATTTACAGTTACAAAACATAAAGAGTAATTCCTAAAATCTTGGAGGTATAAATATGGAGAGAATATTTGCTTGATTATTGGCAAGTGAGCTGTTAATATGGTCAGTGTTGGGAAACCTTATTTATGAGGTAAAAAGAATGTTACAACAGTTTCAAGAGTTCAGGGTGCAACATGTTTCACGTATGGGGAATCAAGTGGCTCATTTCTTGGCAAGACATGCTTGGAGAGTTTATGATGTAGAGATGTTGGATGCATTCTATCCTTCTTTTATTGCTCAACATGTTTGGTTGGACAACTCTCAGATATAATTCAGAGTTATATGATTGAATGATTGAAGTTTTATCAAAAAAAAAAAAAAAAATAGCCTTATTTATTTGCAAACTGAAGATAGCCTCTTGTTGATGATATTCACTTCTTAATGATTTGGACTCTAATTAGCACATTAAGGATTTGGATTTATTAATAGTTTGGTCGACTCCCGAGGCCGTATCATTCACATGACATGCATAAGGTACAATAAAAAAAAAAATAATTGCATTAAAAAACCATTAAATCTAGATGAATGTGGAAGAGAACTAATTGATAAGGATAGAAAGAAATTAACATACCGGCGGAGAGTCGGGAGAAAGAAAGCCACTCCATGCATGCAACTTCATTACCACAAGTAGTAAGAGCACTGCGCTGTCTGAGCATGCATGACCAAAAAGAGCGTACGTATGATAAGAATTAACTAAAGCATTTCCCACAACATTGGGTTTCAAGTTATAAATTACTTCCAGCAGCGAGCTAGGTTTAAACTTTTAACTACTAGATCGACCAGTATATATGTTGTGGTAACTTGATCATTAATTTATAATATTTGAGCATGATCGACCATTTGAGCTTGCATGATTCGATATTATATATATATATATATATATATATATATGATACCATGCATAATCTTGAATGGATCAAGGAGCTAATTTACTCGATCGGTGTAAATTAACTTTGATAATTTTTTTAAGACTAATTAAGTTTTTTTATTGGACCTATTCAATGACCTTTCTGTTTATTTATAATGATAAAGTCGACATGACAATCAAATTAAATCAATCCCCCATCAATAATATTAAAACATTAATAGGCATATTATCGTGCAGGTTGAAGGGAGGAAGATCAGCTTCAAATAGGAACGTTACAAATACACGATCGAACTAGCTAGACAACATGACAAACCCATGCAATAGAAGGTTAAAAATAATTCCCCACACTTATAAATGCAGAAAGCGATGCAGAACTGTTAGATCTTGACCTACTAGCTAATTATAACTACTGATCATGCGTCATAACATATATATAGAAGCCTGCAATGATGATTGAGATGCTCTATAATAATCATATGAAATAATCAAACGCTCTTTCTCAGGTAGATATAGATCATTATCGTGCAACTCAAGGTCGGTTGGTAGCATTAAATGAGAAAAGGATAGGATGCCGCTGCTCAACCCCAACTGCAATGGTGATTGAGATGGTCTATATGTAATCATCGATATATGAAATAATCAAAAACTATTTCTCAAATAGATATAGATTATATAGATCATTATCAGGCAGCTCAAGGTCTGTTGTTAGCATTAAATTAATGACAAAGGATTTCTTTTTTAAGAGTGCCGCTGCTCAGCCACAAATTATATTAGAAATTTTTTAAATTGTTAGGATATTGTGTTAGAATATATTTGATAATGTGACTTATTTTTTGAAGTCTTATTTGAATAAGAATATATTAGAGGCTCGAATATTCTGTTGTTGTTGCAACTTGTATTAATTAAGTTCGACAGTGACACAAAGTGTGCATCACGTGAATGATGGACTGATCTATATATATATCGACTTGACTGTAAACAAGTTGAATTCGAATGAATGGTTAAGATTTATTCATTGAAGTCTTATTTGAATAAGAATTACGTTTGAGTTTACGAATTATTTAATTTTGACATAATAAGTTCTTGGTATTATATATTCTAACTTTATCTATAATTTGAATGATTAATAAATGAATTGGAGTCGAAATCGAGTTTGATTTAACCGATCTCAAGCGCGCGGTTTATTGAGTAGCCTTATTTATTTGCAATAGTAAGATAAGTACCTCTTGTACGTTGATGATTTTCACTTATCAATGAATGATTTGGACTCTAATAATTAACACGTTAAGAATTTGGATTTTTTAACGGTTTGCATTTTTAAGGTGTCGTTCACACTTCATACATGAGGTGCAATAAAAAAAAACAATTTCATGAGAAAAATATAAATCTAGATAAATGTTGAAGAGAATTTTAAAAACATAGGGGAGAGTGCTCTGGAGAAAGAAAGCCCCAGCTGATCTTTGCTTCATTTCTTTAATAGTAATGTTTGGCACAGGAATGGAGTGTTGCTGCTTAATCCTTTTGAAAAATAGTGAAGTTCATTATTAAAAATTAACTTTTTTTATATGGATCTCGTATTTACTCACTTTTGTAAAAAAAATTAATTATGCGACACTTGCGCACTCCATGACTGCAAATATAATTTCCCTTTCTTTAATTTGCCTTGTAATATTAAGAGCACTGGTAGATTCTCGGTTCTGTTGATCGGGGTTTGCACAAATTATATAATTTCTTTCATTATTGTTCTAATTCTTATTTATGCATTATTTATGAACAATGCATACATCAATAGTAATATGGTGATGCTACACCCACTGAAAATTCTTACCGAAAGGCAAAAAATGTTTTTTTTTTTCTTTTTTTCAATCATTTTTTATACATTTTAAACATTTGAAAAAAATACAAAAAAATCACAAATTCATTAAAAAACACTTCTTTAATCATTGAGTGAAAAAAAAAAAAAAAACACAATCGATAGGTTTTGTTGGTAGGTTTTATAAATGGGAGTAGTGTTTTCCATAGCAATAAAACGTCTGATCATTCCGTACAAACCCAATGAATTTATCTCGTGTCCCAAGCATCTTCTATGTAATTACTCAATTATCTTGTTTACGAACTATATATTTAATTTTGACATAATAAATTCTTTGTATTATATATTCTAACTTTATCTATAATTTTAATGATTAATAAATTAATTGAGTAAAACTCGAGTTTGATTAAACCAATCATGGGTAGCCAATTAACTTATTTATTTACACTCCTAAAATAAAGGATAACCTCTTGTTGATCATGATTTGGGCTCTAATTTGCACGTTAAGGATCTGGATTTATTAACTGTTGGATGGATAGCAACATATATAATATATATACCTACTTTTATGAATTGTGAATTAATGCTTTTGAAATTGATTAATTGTCTGTGTATATATAAATTAATATGTTCACATGACAACTACGTACACCACTGTTCCCATATCAAAAATTTAAAATATGAGAGTTACTCTTGGATTAGTCCTTTTGATGCACGTCAAGGCTTAATTTCTTGTCCACATGATCATGAATATTGATGGACATCATGAGATGGACTCAGCGTGTTGATCATGACTCGGACTTATGACTGATTTGAACGTAAGTTTGCTCTATAAGGAGTATTTGGACTTATCATGAACGATCGACTTGGATTTTCGAAGTAACTTTCACACATGAGAAAAACTTTTAATTCTAGAATACGCGGAATTAGAGCACTAAAACAAAGGAAACCACTCCCTACCTCATTTTTAAAGTAAATTACTACTTTTAATTCTAGTATATGTTATTACTCGGCTTTTTTTGTAACCTAAACAATTAAGTGCCCTTTTAAAATTATATATGAAAGTCTATTATGACCACGCACCAAGTTGTTGTACATATTTACTTATCATAATTACATCCGACATTTGTGACTTAAACCTCATTTGAATTCAAAACCCACCTCAGCTCATCTCATTTTATCATTACAACTTTATCAAATTCATACACAAAATATAATAAATAATTTAGCTTTTTCAAATCCCAAAATAACTTTCTTAAATTTCTACACAAAATATAATAAGCAATTCAACTTTTATTCTACTATTTAGAAACTATCACAACTCATCTCAACTTATCTCTGAATCCAAACCTCCTTTTAGTCGATCGATCCTAGCTACGAGGTGGTCGTGATTTGACCTTTTAGGATTTATATATAGCATCATCCAAGATTTATCTTAATGCCGTACGTTAATCATCGATAATGTCTACTATATATATATATATATATGATATATATTATGTGATACCGAAGTTAATCCTCTACACACAATATATAAATTATAATATATATATATATATATATACATACATATAAATATATTATATGCAAGTACTGGCCTGGGCTCTTCGATTAGCTAATTTCTCTCATACAAGTCATGCATACGTCTGAGCATGCATGACCAAATTAAGAGTACTACGTACCTATGATAAGAATTACCTAAAGCATTCCCCACAATATTGGGTTAATTTAAACTTTAAACCACAATATTGGGTTTTTTTTATTTATTATTGACCGGACTTCTTCAATCATGACCTATCCAAATAAATCCCCCATCAATAATATTAAGAAATTAATAGACATATTATCGTGTAGTTTGAAAAGCTAGAGCGAGCTAGGAAGATCAGCTTAATTCAAACAGGCACGTCATCGTTACAAATACACGAACTAGACAACATGACAAACCCAATCGAAGGTATAATAATTCCCCACAATTATAAATGTAGAAAGAGATCATGGAGAACTGTTAGATCATGACTAATTATAATTAACAGCTTCCATTTTCCAGTACTAATTAGTTCACTCAAAATTCTTAGAAAATCAATATATATTGGCTTTTAATACAAAAGATTACTTCACATATATGATCCTAAACTAATGTCAAAAGAAAATGATGATCTGCGAGAAACATTGAGAAAAATTCATATATAGTTTGATGCAGGGGTTTAATGGCAAGTAAAAACACCGTTAGCTAGGTAGGATACATACGTCTATTGTTAAATGATCTGAACATGGCCTGACATGGCAGTTGTGTGTCACGTGTGTATATGAGTATTGTTATTCTAACGCCACTCATCACATATTATCCACGTCACATAATTTAATTTATAAGATTCAAACTTTAAGACAGGCACATATGTAGTATTCATCTCGTCTGACACGCCAGTCTTGTACATGTAGATATATATATGAGCGGTGCTACTTTGTTGCCCGAGTAACACCACTCAGTGTTACCGCTAGTTGTAAAACTAGTTTTTTTTTTTTATTCACATTTTTTTAATATATTTAAATATATTTAAAAAATAAAAAAAATACATCAAAACATTTAAAATAACTTTCTTCATCATTCTGTAAAAAAAAAAAAAAAAACCTAGTGGTCAAACCAAGCGGTATGGTTTGGGCGGCATGCATAGTAGAGTTTTCCTATATAAATATATATATATATATATATATATATATATATATATATATATTCCCCTGACTAATTTCCAAGTATTGTATCATCCATTATTCAAATAATAAAAAAACTAATTAATTATAATTCTCTTAAAAAACTAATTAATTAGCAACTTGCTCTTAATTCATTAAACGATTTAATTGCCAAGAAATTGTGCGTTTCATGTTCCATTCATGAACTCTGTTTTTTCCGATTGTTTACACTAGCTTGAAATTTCCATAGAATTAAAAAGAAAGGGACCTTTTGTCTTACATGACTGATGTCATCATGCATGTTAATTCTTAATGAATTTATTTTCCACGAGTCTACATCGTAATATATTGCGAGCCTCATGCCCGTAGGCGTGATGCACGAAATGTGGTTCGACGGATTGTGAATATTTAAGTACCTTAATATATTAGGGTAGATAATATTGTAAATGGATCTTATCTAAAATCAATGTGCATGTATTGTAAGTCAAAGGTAGCTTGTTTTTGGAGAATTAAGAAACAATTCTCAATTTTATTATTAAACTCTTATAATTGAGAAATACCTTTAACCACTCGATTGACCAGTATATATTTTGTGTTAATTCTTAATGAATTTATTTTCCACATGATGAGTCTACATCATAATTTACATGCACCATGATTCCGAGCCTCATGCCCGTAGGCTTGATCGATGCACGAAATGTGGTTTTTGGGAGTATTAATTGCAGTTAATTGATTCTTGGGTTGCCATTTGAGCTTGAATGAATCGATATGATATATGATACCATGCATAATCTTGAATGGATCAAGGAGCTAATTAATTTACTCCGTGTAAATTAATTTTGATAATTTTTTTCAAGACTAATTAAGTTTTTTTTATCGGACTTACTCAATGACCTATCTATTTATTAATGATCAAGTTCACATGACAATCAAATTAAATCAATCCCCCATCATCATAAATATTAAAAAATTAATAGACATTATCGTGTGCAGGTTGAAAAGATCGATCGATGAAGATCAGCTTCAAATAGCTAGGAACGTTACAAATACACGAAGTACTGGACAACATGACAAACATCCAATTTAAGGTATAATTCCCCACAATTATAAATGCAGAAAGCGATGGAGAAGTACTGTTAAATCATGACTAATTATAACTTCCATATATATATGATCTGAACATGGACAAAATTTTGTGGTAGTTACAAATTGAATGCACGAAGTAGACAACATGACAAACTCAATCGAAGGTATAATTTCCCACAATTATAAATGCAGATATAGGTCATTATCATGGTGGGTTGGTAGCATGCATTAAATGATCTGGACTATTTTTTAAACCACCTTATCAAATGAATAGTTAAGATTTATTCATTGAAGTCTTATTTGAATCATTACAACAAATTTTAGTTTTAGGGACGAAATTATATATGGATGAACTAAATTTCTTTCCTAAAAATAATTATTGGAGATAAAATTTAAATTTCGTTCCAAAAAATGGATGACTTTACAAAACTGTTCAAACGTCTAAATATCTGGTTGAATAAGATCTTCTGTGACGAATTAGATCGTCTCAAAAAGACATTTCCATTCGAACAGAAAATCTTAGCAGGGAAGTAATTTATTTTGTCAGAGAAAGTTCCAAACCGTTTGAACCGAAATTGTGATGTTCGAACGGGATAGATTTGGTGGCAAGATTTGACGGGAAGGTTTATAGACCGTTTGAACGGCACATATTTAGTTCGAACATATTTGAACACCACATTTATGTATTTAAACGTATAGTATTAATCTCTTTACGTAACTCAAAATATAAAAAATGTATATATATATATATATATTATATTGAAGTTTCATGCCCGTAGGCATGATATACGAAATGTGGTTCGACGGATTGTGAATATTTAATACTGATCATGTATCCCTGCATGCACCTTATAATATATTAGGGTAGATAATGTAAATGGTGTAGTTTGTTTTTGGAGAAGAAACGATTCTCAATTTTATTACTAAACTCTGATCTTAGGTTACTCTTATAATCGAGAAATACCTTTAATTAGTTTACAACCTATAATTTTGGATTACAAAAATCTCAAAATCAAACTCTTAAAAAGTAGTTATTAAAGCCGCCCATTTTGTTACTCTCGTGTCTTAATTAGCGTGACTAATTTATTACCGACCGATCATCACCAATTAATGCACTTGGACTTGAGGGAATTAGGTTTCCTTACTGCATGCATCTGACCTAGTGTTAATGTATTGTGATATATAAATTATATATATATATATATATATATGCAATTGATCAGTATATATATTGTGTTATAAATTAATTAAAGTACGTATATGTAGCTTGATAATTAATTTATAATTAATATTTGAGCATCGAGTTTTTGGGAGTATTAATTGCAGTTAATTGATTCATGGGATGCCATTTGAGCTTGAATGAATCGATATTATATATGATACCATGCATAATCTTGAATGGATCAAGGAGCTAATTTACTCCGTGTAAATTAATTTTGATAATTGTTTTCAAGAGTAATTAATTAAGTTTTTTTTATTGGATCAAGTCGACATGACAATCAAATTAAATCAATCCCCCATCATCAATAATATTAAAAAATTAATAGACATATTATCGTGCAGGCAGTTGGAAAATAACCCAAGAAAATATCATCTTCAAATAGGAACGTTATAAATACACGAACTAGCTAGACCACATGACAAATCCAATCAAAGGTATAAATAATTCCCCACAACAATAAATGCAGAAAGCAATGCATAACTGTTAGATCATGACTAGCTAATTATAACTTCCAAGCCAGCAAGAACGCACTGCCACAGTCGAAGCAGCCAAATTATCTGCATGTTGGCCGGACGTCTCTCGATCTACCATTCAAAACTGTACGTTGGGGTTTAATGCATGGCAAGTAAAAACACGTACCGTTAGCTACGAAGGGTACGTACGTCCGTTGTTAAATGATCTGGACATGGACATGGCAGTTGTAGACATGATAATTATATTAATGTACATAAATTTTTATCTCCAAACTTAAAATTATTCATTTCATTTATAAAGATTGTCTGGGTTTTACCGTCGATGCATGTATACGTAGACATATATTATCATGTAGCTAAAATGTAATATTCTAAACGTATATTACAATATGAGATCAGGTACTGATCTTCAATACATTAATTGGTCCATCTTACGCAAGTCAAGGCCTAATTATCAATTTATTGGCCACACGTGTCTAGAGCCTCATCAGCCACGTGATGCATGCATTGTGGTTAATGGATGGATTTTGAATAAATAGTCATGTAGCCCTGCACTTTAGGCTGAACAATTTACATGTATCTAATCCAAGATCGATGTGGATTATGTTAAAATTAGTAGCTATCATTATTAAATTTTATTAATATATAGCCATCCGTGTTGATGCGTCGATAAGCTAGCTCATGTAAGTTTCAACCCAGCTGTTTAGGGACCAGTACACATGCATGCATGCACGGACTAGACAGAAAAATGAACCAATGGAATTAATGCATTCCCCACAAATTTATCAAAAATCTTTGTAAAGCAATAATGGTTTTTAATACACAGACAACCATTAGTGATCGGACAAATATAGTGGATGGACAAATATCTTCTCTTGTGAGGTGAACCAAACCCCACGCCAAAAAAACTAATCAACTCAAAATTACAGGCTAACCAAACAAGGAATCAAGGCTGTGACCGCCAGACTTGATATTCAATTCAGGCTTAACTATCAATAATAATGGACTAACGATGTAACGACAAGGATTAATATGAATGCTCTCAAATAAGATAACTATCCGAAACCCTCGCCCAGGTTTGCAATTCTATACAGAACGGTAGTGGATTCAAAGTGCTAACAATTTGCAATTCCTCCATGATCGAAGAGCATCAAGCCGTTAGACACGTACAAGTCATATCAATTTATAAACAGTACTCATCTATATAAATGAAGGCCAGACCACGCATCAGACAAAGGAAACACTCCCTACTACTTTATTTTTAAAGTAAACTTTTAATTCATTTACAATATAATATGATCTGAACATGGACACGATGGACATGATGGTAGTTGTAGACTTCAAATATTGTCGAAAGACTTTTCCTAAGTCACCCAAAAATATAATATTGAGCATTTCACCAAGCTAGTTAGCCAGCTAGCACTTTATAATTAAATTATATACATTTGAAAAAATTGAAAGCAAAAGAGATATAATTCATAGCTTACGGTTAGAGCCGTGCTACACCCACCGACAAGACCGAGGGTGTCGGTGGGTGTAGCATGAGAAGACCCATGGGCCTTTTTTTTTTTTTTTTTAATTAATTCATTTTTTTCATATCTTTAAATTTTTTTTAAAAAAATAAAAATTCACAACATGATTAAAAAATACTTTCTTAATCACTAAATAAAAATAAAATAAAAAAATTTATCGAGATCCATCCTAGAATGGATCCTCAGTGGGACTAGTTTTATTCCTTACAGTTATCCTTTTTTTTTTTTTCTAATTCCTCAGAGCATGAAGTATTTCTTAGAAATTAAGTAGGTGGATCAAATTATACTGCGCATTCTTAATTAGTAGGGATGAAAAATAATAATATAGCCCTCATTTTGCTTTCTTATTTTGATCGCTTATATATGAAAAATGATAACAAATGCATTAGAGGTACTCTTGAGCGAAAAAAATGAAAACAAAATAATATCAGTAAGTTTGAACAGTAATTTTGAAGAGCTACTTAACATTTCCTTTTTTTTTAAGAAAAAAACTACTCTGTCGCCAAATGGCCTGTTATCGCTAGATCTACTTGACTGTTCAGTGAATTTTTTTTTCTTTTTTACTCAATAATTAAGAAAGTAATTTTTAATATATTGATGTATTTTTTATATATTTTTAAAATATTTAAATATGATTAAAAAATATAAATAAAAAAATTGATTAAAAAAACACTTTTACACTAACAGTCACTTGCAGCAGTAAACTGCAAGCGGCACAGGAGTGCAACTCTTTTTAAACCACCTTTTTATTTATTTTTTTATTTTAACAGCTTAATTAGTAGGGAATGTATCCCCATCATTCCACGATTTTAAAAGTATTATTTGTAATATTAAAACGTTTTCTGATTCCGTACAAACCCAATGAATTTATCTCGATCGTGTCTCAAACATCTTCCATCTAATTACTCAATTATCTTTTATACTTTTTTAAATGAATACCTTTAAACTGCTTTAGTTATATAATTTCGGCGATTTAAAAAATAATGATCTTTTGAGTAGTAAGGCATCGTTTCGATTCGGAAAGTATTTTATTTCATCTTATCTTATAAACAATTCAATTTTTTTAAATTTCAAAATAATAATAATAATATTAAAAAATAATATTTTTTTTAACTTTCATCTTTCATTTAAAACTATCTTATTTTATCACTGAATTCAAATCAGTCCTTAGAATAATGCTACTCTTCGTCCCTTATTTTAAGCGGATGTTGTTTTAATTATTCCTTATAATGCGCTACATAAACAGAATGACTACCGTGGATGATAATCAATTTCAATCCCCCACAATAATATTAAAAAATTAATAGACATTATATATCGTTCAGGTTGAAGGGAGGAAGATCAGCTTAAGCGAATTATACTTAAGACTTATTCATTAATTAATTCTTATATGAATAAGAATTGAGTCCGAGTTCGAGTTTATCGTCAACTTATATTTTATATTTAGGAACATCCATTTTTTTTTATACAAACTGAGCTTGTTTACGAACTATATTTTTAATTTTGACCTAATAAATTCTTTGTTTTATATATTCTAACTTTATCTATAATTTTAATGATTAATATATTAATTGAGTAAAACTCGAGTTTGGTTAAACCAATCTTGGGTAACCTACTAATTATTTATTGATCACAATCCTAAGATAATGGATAACCTCTTGTTGATCATGATTTGGGCTCTAATTTGCACGTTAAGGATCTGCCATGGATTTATTAACTGTTTGATTTCCTAGGTATCATTCACACATGAGGTGCAATAAAAAAAAATAATAGCATAAGAGAATTTTTTTTTTTTTTTTTATACAACGGGTTGGGGGAGGATAGTTTTAAACCCAAGTTTTCCATTTTGAGGACTGGGTCATATGCTATCAGACCATCAAACTCCTGGCGTAATAGAAACATTAGATCTAAATTATGAATGTGGAAGAAAACTTAAAAAAGAAAAGAAACGAATTAAACACAAGGGTGAGATTCTCTGGTCATGTTTATAAGGGGTTTGCACAGAGTATATAATTTTGTTTCGTTATTGTTAATGCAGGGTTCATATTTTTATTTATTTACTATTTAGGAACAATGAATAAACAGTAATAAAATATTGCTTCATGACGGCGTACAAACCCCATATATGGATAGGTCTCGTGTCCCAATATATAGTTCTATGAAAAAATTAATTAATTGGCGACCTACTAGATCTTAATTCCAGAAACGATTTAATTGTAAGATGTTGTGGGTTTTATGTCAATAGTATTTAGAGTTAACGAATCATGATCTAGAGCCTCATCAGCCACGTGATGCATGCATTGTGATTAATGCATGGATGGATTTTGAATAAATACTAGTCACGTACCCCTGCACTGCAGGCTGAACAATATATATACATGTATCTAATCCAAGATCGATCGATATGGATTATGTTAAAATTAACTAGCTATCATTATTAAATTTTATTAGTATATAGCTATCCGTGTTGATGCGTGGATGAGCTAGCTGTAAGTTTCAACCCAGCTGTCTAGGGACCAGTACACATGCATGCATGCACGGACTAGACAGCAAAATGAACCAATCGAATTAAGGCATTCCCCACAATTATAAAAAATCTTCGTAAAGCAATAATGGTTTTTAATACACAGACTACCACTTCAAATCCTAAGCAAATGCCAAACGTACGTTAATGATCGGTAATGTCTAATATATATATATATATATATATATATATATATATATATATATATACTGGTCCTAAATCACCCAAAAATAGTGGATGGATAAATATCTTCTCTTGTGAGGTGAACCAAATTCCACGCCATAAAAACTAATGAACTCAAAATTCCCGGCCAGCCAAACAAAGAATCAAGGCTGTGACCGTCAGACTTGATATTCAGTTCAGGCGTAACTGTCATTAATAACGGATTAACGATGTAACGACAAGGATTAATATGAATGCTCTCAAATAAGATAACAATCCGAAACCCTCACCCAAGTTTATCTAAAAACTGAGTTTTCATGTGAGAAATGATTTTTGGGTGTGTTTGAAACAACTGGATTGTCTGGTTTGAGAAAAAGGAAATGAGACTATAGGGATGGTGGTAAGCAGGGATGGTGGTAGAGTCCCGCCTGTGATTTCCGCCTACGGTGCACGCGATAGGGATGGTGGTAAGCAGGGATGGTGGTTGTGTCCCGCCTGTGATTCCCGCCTACGGTGCACGCTGTAGGGATGGTGGTAAGCAGGGATGGTGGTATAGTCCCGCCTGTGATTCCCGCCTACAATACTCTGTTAAGTATTCGTTGTGTGTGTTAAGTATTCATTGTGTGGGAAGGAACTGTAGGGATGGTGGTAAGCAGGGATGGTGGTAGAGTCCCGCCTGTGATTCCTGCCTATGGTGCACGCGATAGGGATGGTGGTAAGCAGGGATGGTGGTTGTGTCCCGCCTGTGATTCCCGCCTACGGTGCACGCGGTAGGGATGGTGGTAAGCAAGGACGGTGGTAGAGTCCCGCCTGCGATTCCCGCCTACTGTGTTCGATAAAGGGTTTGTTTTGTGTGAATCATTTTCTGGGAAATGACAGACTAGATTTTTGGGCCACAATGGGATTTTGGTGTGTGTTGAAAATAATCATTTTTCTGGGAAAAATGGTATTTTATGGCTAAGTGTATTTTGTCATATGAATGCATGTTGGTTGCATTAATATGTTTTTATCCCGAGAGTTGTTTGGTTTATACTTTCCTGTGGTACCATTTTATGGTATCGCAGATGTTGATGCAGATGTGGATGACGAGCCTTAGCTTGGCTCCATTGGTGGAGTGATCTGGAATTGCTCCTGTTTATCGAGTTTCATTTTTTATCAATTTATATATTGCCCATGTAATTTATTTGGGATGACTGTATAACTCTTTAAAGGGTAAATTGTTTTGAATATTTGTATTTAAATTTCTGGTACTTAGTTGACTTATTTATATTATCCGCTGCGACTTTTATTGTGCACCTTTGCTTGTTGCACACACACTTGAGCACAATTCGTTGGGATGCGTGACCGTGTTGTCATCATCTTGACGTCACGATTCCTGTTCTTTTGTACGTGGGAGTCGGGGCATCACAGCTACGAAGCCAGGACGTGCGGATGATCCCTAGGGGAGATCATGGTGCATATGGTAATAATGGATTAATTGGCTATTTTCTGGGAAAATAGTGTATTGGATTTTGTGTAAATCATTTTCTGGAAAAATGTTTTACGGATATTTTGGGCCAAGTGAAATTTTGGCGTGTGTTGAAAAATAATCATTTTCGGGAAAAATGATATTTTGAAGAAAATGCATATTTCATCATATGCATGCATGTTGGTTGCATTAATGCATTTTTATTATGTGGTTATTTGGGTTATACTTACCTGCGGTATCATTTTGTGGTAACGCAGATTTTGATGCAGAAGAAGAGGAGGGTGAGCATGAGGATACGGCTCCGCCCGAGGAGTGATCTGGGATCACTTGCTTAGATATTTTATTTTACTGTATTGTATTTTAATTTTAAGTGCATTATGTTGTTTTAATTATTACCGCTACATAAACACAATGCATCGTTCAGGTTGAAGGGAGCTGGAAGATCAGCTTCAAATAGCTAGGAAAGTTACAAATTTAATGCACGAAGTAGACAACATGACAAACTCAATCGTAGGTATAATTCCCGGCCCACAATTATAAATGCAGATATAGGTCATTACCATGCAGCTGAAGGCATATGTTGGTACGTAGCATTAAATTAATGATCTGGACTATTTTTTAAACCACTTTATCATGTATCTATATTAAGCCTATACTAATTTTAGTATATGAAAACTTTTAGATAAATACCAAATTTGTCAACATAAATTATAGAGGCATGAATAATCCGTGGCTGTTGTATTCATGGTTCGACAGTGACACAAAGTGTGCATCACGTGAATGATGGCGACTACACTATGTATTGAGATAGTAGCAAGACTGGGAACAAGTTTGAATTTAAGCGAATTATACTTAAGACTTATTCTTTAATTAATTCTTATATGAATAAGAATTGAGTCCGAGTTCGAGTTTATCGTCAACTTATATTTTATATTTAGGAACAGCCATTTTTTTTTTTTTTTTACAAACTGAGCATGTTTACTAACTATATTTTTAATTTTTACCTAATAAATTCTTTGTATTATATATTCTAACTTTATCTATAATTTAAATGATTAATATATTAATTGAGTAAAACTCGAGTTTGGTTAAACCAATCTTGGGTAACCTACTAATTATTTATTGATCACAATCCTAAGATAATGGATAACCTCTTGTTGATCATGATTTGGGCTCTAATTTGCACGTTAAGGATCTGCCATGGATTTATTGACTGTTTGATTTCCTAGGTATCGTTCACACATGAGGTGCAATAAAAAAATAATAATAGCATAAGAGAATTTTTATTTTTATTTTTATACAACGGGTTGGGGGAGGAGAGTTTTAAACCCAAGTTTTCCATTTTGAGGACTGGGTCATATGCTATCAGACCATCAAACTCTTGGCGTAAGAGAAACATTAGATCTAAATTATGAATGTGGAAGAGAACTTAAAAAAGAAAAGAAACGAAACATAAGGGTGAGTCTGGATAAAAAAAAGCTGCTCCATACAGCTTCATTTCTTTAAGGCGTAATGTGTAATAAGAGCACCACGGGTAGCTCCATACATAATGTATTGTTCTTATTTTTATTTATGCATTATTTATGAAGAATGAATGGTAATATTAAAACGTTTTCTGATTCCGTACAAACCCAATGAATTTATCTCGTGTCCCAAACATCTTCTATTTAATTACTCAATTATCTTTTATATTTTTTTTAAATGAATACCTTTAAACTGCTTTAGTGATATAATTTCGGTGATTTAAAAATGAATGTTCTTTTGAGTAGCAAGAGTAATGCTACTCTTCATCCCTAATTTTAAGTGCTTGTTGTTTCAAACAGAATGCATCGTTCAGGTTGAAGGTATAATTCCCCACAATTATAAATGTAGATATAGGTCATTATCATGCAGCTGAAGGTGGGTTGGTACGTAGCATTATATGAAAACTTTTAGATAAATACTAAAATGTGTCAACGTTAATTATAGAGGCATGAATAATTCGTGGTTGTCGTATTGATGGTTTGACAGTGCCACAAAGTGTGCATCACGTGAATGATGGCGACTCTATGTATTGAGATAGCAAGACTGTGAACAAGTTTGAATTTAAGCGAATTATGGTTAAGAATTATTCAATTAATTCTTATATGATTTATAGAATTGAATTCGAGTTAATTTACCGTCAACTTATATTTTATATTTAGGAACAACCATTTTTTGTATACAAGCTGAGAGTTCAAGCTGCCCTAGTATTTTTTGGTTCTGGGGTGTTTCCTTGCGCGATATCATGTGTTGCCCAAGTAGAATGGTTTGTTTTTGCAGATTAAATGAGATAAATTGAAATAAAGGTTGAAAGTTAAATAAAATATTATTATAATATATATTTTTAATATTATTTTTATTTTAAAATTTGAAAAAAATGAATTGTTTATTTTATTTTGTGAGAAAATTAGAGAAAATTGTAATTATTAAATGAGATGAGGTGAAAATAGTTGTGAAAATAAATAATTTTTATGTTTAGTTTTGAAACATGTGAATGAAGAAATATTATTATTAATTAACATATACTTAGTGTAATTGTAAAATATGAAAGAATAATTAAAAATATTATTATTAAAAAAATAATAATACATTATTATTTTTGACTAATCCTTTTTATTACTCCAATGTGGAGACGTTAGGATTAGAGAAATTTTAAATTTATGAAAAATATGTATTTTTTATTAAATTTTGAATATAGTTTAGATGAAGCTAATGAGAGGAGAAAATCAACTTACAATAAAATAATGACGGTAAAAGAGCATCATTTAAAAAAGAAAAAAAAAATGAACTGTTTATATATATATATAGATATATTAATTTTGTTCTTGGTGTGTACGTCCTCGTTTCTTACCACGTTCTTCTTGGTGAGTACGTCCTCGTTTCTTACCACGTTCAGGTATCATAAAGTAATTTAAAATGTCCATCCGAAGATTCCGAACACCTTAACAGTCTTCTCATACACGTCATGCACACGTGGAAGTATGACGTCACGTCATCACATCCATATTCTTCGTGATGACATTAATAAAGTCTGTCCGTCGGATTAGTACAAGTAGTCTAGTACTGCCTTGCTGGGCCATTACTGGGAACCGGCAATGACATTATCTGGAAGTTGGGATAATATCAAAAAATTAAAAAAAAAATTATTATTTTTAAGTTTATTGAGTTCTTCGATTTATTATTCATACATTATATATTTAATAATAAAAATTTAAAAAATTTTAAATTATGTGCATGTGTTGTATATATAAAAATGATGAATAGTTTTTAAATTTTTAGGCTATAAATATGCAAGCATACATGGCTAGCAACTACCACTACTCGTACCACCAAACACAAAATATAGTAACTACACCTGCTTCGCCTTTCCCTCGATTGAATGGCTTCCGGTGCTAGTACTGTTTCTGTTGTGAAAGCCGGATACTGGTTTTTCGGGGGTCATGACAACCGGCATGTAGCAGATATACCTTCCGAACTCTTCACACATCTTTATGCTGGCTTTGCCAAGGTCAACGATAATGGCAATGTATTCATCCCTGAGACATACTTGGAACTATTCGAAGTCTTCACCAGAACCGTTCGAGTACGAAACCCTAGCGTGAAAACTCTTTTATCCATCGGTGGTGAAAGTGAAGAAGCTCACATATCTACAGTGGTAGCAAATGAAGTTAAGCGTGGACATTTGAAAAGGGACTCCATAGGTCTTGCCAAGAGGTTCGGTTTCGATGGCCTGGACCTCTGCTGGCTGTACCCCTCCAATGCCGACCGGGAGGACCAGCTTAGTGCTCTCCTCTGTGAATGGCGATTTGCCCTGGGCGAAGACGTCGAGAAGACAAAGAGGTCTGAGCCGTGGCTTCTTACTGCAGCGGTGTTTCACCATCCGGTCATTAATAATTTCAATTATCCCATTATGGCTATTATTGACAACTTGGACTGGATCAACGTACTGGCCATTGACTTCTATACTCCCTCCAACTCACTCAACGAGACTGGACCGGTTCATGCGTGGCTTACTCGACCTATGGATCTACTGGACAAGTGCGGACAAAGAGGCATTCAAGACTGGATTGACAAATTAGGGGTTGCGACCAACAAATTAGTCTTCAGCCTTCCATTTTATGGCTATGAATGGATTATTAATGTAGATCGTGCGAATGGGTACTTTGGATTCTTTGCACCGGCTTTAGATAAAGGAATTAATCCTCTGCCCCTGGCCTTCAGAGATATCCAGGAAGAACTCCGGCGAGGTATATATGAAACCGTGTATGATAGGAACTATGAAGCTGTTTACTCGCATGGTACAATTAATAAGGAGAAATGGATTGGTTATGAGGATGGATGCAGCATCTCTGGAAAGGTTAGCAAGGCACTATTTGATGCCTACCACTTGGGCGGTTACTTTGCATGGCATTTGGACGCCGACGACTTGAACTGGACTCTTTCTCGTTCAGGTATAATATTAACTGCATCAATTCAAATCGTATTATCCATTTAGAATATTGGTCGTAATTATATAATAATTAATATGCATTTAGAATTTTAAAAGCCAGAAGCTAAAAAATAAAAACTAAATTAGTGGCCGATTTCAAAGTTCGTGATGCATGAGTATATATAGTTAATTCTTGACTACTTTTACTTATTACATCCAGAGTAAAAATTATCACTAAATCATTATAGATATATCATGTGCGCTAATGTTATGTAAATGAATGAATAAGAGCATGAATTGAGATGAATCAATGACATGCAGATCTCATGATTCCTTTTTTCTTTTTTTTAAGTATATATTACATGATGATATCCAGTAATTTTCTTGTCTAGATACAAGCTGCCAAAGTGCATGACACATTGTTTGAATTTTCTAGCTAGTACTTTTCGCATTCAATAATGAATATATATGCTAGCTCTCTTTTCTGTAAATCTTAATTTCTATTTTCTAATGAACTTTCCTTTCGATCATTATGTCCTCGTAGCCTTCGAGTCATCAGTAGAACCGCCGGCGCCTGAGGCAAATCCGTAATGGCCGCCAGTATAGTGAAGAATAATCAACAGCATGGCCAGCAATCAGATCATATGGTGTGTTTGCTATGTACGTATGTGTGTTTGTGTGTGCTTGTATTAACAATATTAAGGCCAATGGTATCAGATATACCGATGTTCTGTTACAATTATATGTAAAATAGAAGTTGGTAATTGTAACATCAACAATAAGGCCAATGGCTATGCTGTGTTAATTGTGTAATATTATCCCCCGATTTATAATAAAGTCATTCTTATGGCCACAGCGTGCATGTGCGGTAATTTATAAATATTGTTGTGTATTAAAAAAGATCAAAGTACTTCCTTTTGTATTATTATCATGATGAGTTAATTAATTGGCCCTCATCTACTACGAAACATAAATATTGAAGATATATATATAAACGGACAAAAAAAAAAAAAAAAACAGATGGAAGTTCTAGCTAGCAAGAAAGAGGTCGAGGCCGGAATAAGAGCAAAGATAATTCCCATAGATTGAAAGAAATTTACAAAACCAAGGGCGCAATATTTGACAAAATTTAAATTCCAGAAAGGAAAATATTAACGGATCTAAACTCGATTTGGGTAAGATTTTTGACAGATTATTTTTTTTGTTACATATTTATTTTTGACATGATTATTGAAATTTTGTTATTTTTTATAAAATTCTGATCCGGTCGATTTTTAGCTATCACAGCCCGGCTTATGAGTTGACTGGAATCGTAAGAATTGAGTTCTTATAGTTAAGAATTTAAGTGAATTATAGTTAAGAATTATTCAATTAATTCTTATATGATTTATAAGAATAGTTCGAGTTAATTTACCGTCAACTTATATTTTATATTTAGGAACAACCATTTTTTGTATACTAATAAATTAATTAATTGAGTAAAACTCGAGTTTGATTAAACCAATCTTGGGTAGCCTACTAATTATTTATTTTCAATCCTAAGATAATGGATAACGGCCTCTTGTTGATCATGATATGGGCTCTAATTTTCACGTTAAGGATTTGCCAAGGATTTATTAACTGTTTGATTTTCTAGGTATTATTCACAGTACATGAGGTGCAATAAAAAAATAATAATTGCATTAGAGATTTTTTTTTTTTTTTTTTTTTTTTACAATGAGTCGGGGGATGAGAGTTTGAACCCCAGGTTTTTCATTTTGAGGACCGGGTCATATGCCCTTAGACCATCAACCTCCTGGCATAAGAGAAACATTAGATCTAGATCATGAATATGGAAGAGAACTTAGAAAAGAAAAGAAACAAACATGTACGGGTGAGTCTGGAGAAAGAAAGCTGCTCCATGCAGCTTCAATGTATTGATATCTTGGCAAAAGTTTGACTTTAAAATGTTTTTAAAAGATGTATTTTTCCAAAACAAACAACCAACATACGATTTTTGTTTCAATTATCTCCTAATTTCACCCTCAATTACCTTATTATTGCTCTTTTAATTTCCATGCTCATAATTTTAAATGATATTGAATTTTCCCTTATAGAAAGAAAATCATAATGTGCCTTAAACATGATCTTGAGGTTAATATGGTTATTTTTGTTTCTTTTTGTATCCTTTATATATAAATATATATATTATTATATTATATTATATACAAAGAAGTATCGACTTCATAACATATATATAAAATTCACCACCCAAATCAAAAGTTAAATTACTGGCGATTCATGTGGCACCCCCGACCCCATGTATATGAACACGGGAATCGAGACACCCAGATGATGACAACATGGTCACGCATCCCAACGATAGTGCCAAGTGTGTGTACATGCAACGGTGTATAATAACAACACAGTGGATTAAGTCAACTAAGTACCAGAATTTAAACACAATATAAACATTAGTGAAGGTTTAAAAATTAGTTATACAATCATCCAAAATAAAAATAATATAAGTCCCAAATACAGATACGAGTGATCCCAAATCACTCCTCGGGAGAAGCCGAATCCTCAGACTCACCCTCAGCCTCATCTGCATTGAAATTTGTGTTACCATAAAATGATACCGCATGTAAGTAAAATCCAAACAACCACGAGATAAAAACGCATTAATGCCACCAACAATAATGCATGCATATGATGAAATATGCATTATGCCGAAAACATCATTTTTCCCGAAAATGAATATTTTCCAACCCATGCCAAAATCCCAGTTGGCCCAAAAATATCCGCAACACATTTTCCCAGAAAATGATCACACAATTTACAATATCCAACACACGCTATTTTCCCAAAAAATAGTCCATTTTACCATATGTACCATGATCTCCCCTATGTGTCATCCGCACACCCTAGCTTCGTAGCGATGCCCAGTTCCGTGCCCAGCACATACATGGCCAAGCATCCTCTACGCAACGAGTGACGTCCAGTTTCGCGCCCAGCACGTATATGGCCAAGCATCCTCTAGTCCCCGCCAGCAGAGGGACCACGTAGTCGGCACGAGACTATCTCGTTCGATCCCATTGTCGCCCAACGACAATCCAGGAGACGTCACTTAGTATATTCTACTCCCGAGGGACCAGAGGAGCTCCACCGAGATAATGCCCCATCTCGGCTTGGGGTCGTGATACACACGCACCCAAAGATCCTTTCACATGAAAACCCAGTTTTCAATAAACACATGAACATGAATGCAATACACGAAAACCCAGTTTCCTTTACAAACATGATCATATGTGCAAATGTGCAATGTACATGAACAACACAATTCCCAACCAACAATTGTCAACACAATCCAATCATACAAACAACTCCATTCTCCAATCATTCAACTACCTACTCCTCGGACTCAGTCTGACAAAACCAACCAGATCATAGTGTAATGAGTTAGTGCAAAAATATATTTAAATCACGAAAGTTCTTTGGAAAATACTTACAGTGCTATATAATAATTTCTGGAGGATCACGGAGGTCCAAGAAGTGGCGGCTCAGCAACGTAACAGTGTATAATGCACTGTGGCCGTGGGTCTCAAAAACTCACTTTTGAACTGGAACAATCCAAAACCCGAGATTGATAGGGTAGGGCTTAGAGGTGTCGGTGAAGCTAGTGATGGTGGTGGTTGGCCGTAGGTGGCGGCGTAGGCGGTGGTTGAAGACCAAAAAGCCCAAAATGAAAATGTTGATGAATGTGCTTCACCGGTGACGGATCGGAGGTGCGGATGAGTGCATTGGGTTGCTATGAGATCGATGATGAAGTGGTGAAGAAATGGTGGCCAGAGGTGGCGTGATGGCGGTGCACGAGCACAAGAGGTGCCGTGGCTTGGTGTTGGGCGTAGGGGCTATCGGCGGCGATGGAGGAGCTGGAAACGGAGGGATGTGGTCGCCGACCGGTGGGGAAGCTGATGGGAGGGGTGCTGAGGTGCACGGCGGCGCGCGACGGTGGTTGGGTGGAGAGAGAGAAGCGCACGGGAGAGAGGGAGGGGCAGTGCGTCGCGCGGGAAAGAAGAGGAAGAAAGAAGAAAAAGAAGAAAAGAAAGAAATAGAGAGGAAAGAGAAAATAGAGGAAAAGAAATGAGATCCAGTCCTCACATCTTGGGTCACAAAAATGATCCAATGGAAATGATTTCAAAACAACAAGTGTGACACCCCGATTCCCACGTACAAGAACGCGAGAATCGTGACGTCGGGATGATGACAACATGGTCACGCATCCCAATGAAAGTGCTAAGTGTGTGTACATGGAAAGTCACATACGAATATAGAATCAAAATCAGATCAAAAAAATGGACCTAAATATTGCTACTAAATAGGATTGGACATTTGACATAAAAATGTCGCATGAATGCATGCATACTATTTTTTTTTTAAAGACTGTGAAGGTACTCGATCTTTCTTAAAGTCCTGATCTGCAGCAGTTACTAAATTTGGGATCCTAAATCGCTCTTAACAAAAATTAATCAAAATAAATAAGAATTTCATGGATAAAAGGAAAATTTTAAAGGATAAAATTAAGAGTTAATTACACTTTGCCCCCTCCAACTATCACCAAATTTACAATGTGCCCCTGAAAGTATTGATTGCATCAAAGTGGACCCTCTTACTTTTATAACGTCCCAGTCCCCCCCTTCCGTCTACAATGAGAGTTAAATCAAACGGAAAACTCACCCACATGCTTCTCACATGCTAATCCTTCAATGCAAAGACAAAATCACCCCTTACTCCATCGGTTTCCTTTTCTCCAAACTGAACTTCATATATGAAAATCCCCAAATCCAAAATTCGAAAACCCTAACTCGAAAACCAGTGACCATCGATCGATTGTTGTTCGCATTGGTGTTCGTTCGTCTTCGTACCAATCTTAGTGGCTCCATAAAATATTTCCATTCATCTTCATCAAGTTGGTATCTGTCTTCTTCGCGCAGTGGGTGTCGCAGAGGTGAGTCTATCTCAAAATGACCCCATCTTTGTCTTCATCGAATTTGTATATTTTTCGTGTAAAACTGAGTAATTTGGAATGTCAAAGTGTACTGTTTTTTATTATGTCCCCCTCCAATATTGCACATAGGTGGGTCCAATGTTATATGCTTCCTAATATGAGGCTAGTGTATTGCTGAGTGGCATTAGTTGTCCCAGTTTGAGAACACAATAACATGAGTGTGTTGTTATTGTCTTTTTTGTCGGGTTGTGACAAAGGGACCACATAGGTGGTCTCTTGATAGGAAAATGACCAAATTTATCTGTTTGGTCCAATAGTTTACTTTTGTTTACTTTATGATTGGTCTAATAATTGACTACGGTCCATGACTAATTTAATAGACAATATTTTGTAGGATGGCTACGAGGAATTTGTTATTTCAAGTCCATCATGGTGGGATAATTGATAGGCGGCAAAATGGATAATATGTTGGGGGTAAGACTGATGTGTACCATGAACCATATGATGAGGATCAACTATCATGCATTGAGATACAGACGATTATGGCCAAGTATGGTTACCATCCAAGTGACCTAGTCTACTATAGACACCCTAGCTTAGGGATGCATAATGGTCTTAAATTGCTTACATCTGACCATGATGTGCTGTCTATGGTGGCTGCGCTTCAGGATCAACAAGTGGCTCATTTGTATCTTGTGTCTCATTCTCGAACTTCAGTGCACTAGTCTTTTTTGCATGATCATCATGTCGAGGAGGATGTGAGTGAGGATGAGGAGGAAGCAGAAGCACGTCGCCTTGGACTTAATGATCCATTTTGGAAAGAAGTGTTGAGCAGTGAGGATGAGTTGTATGACATTGATGTCAACACAGTGGGAACATCGAGATCAAAGCCTGCACAACCAAGGAGTAAAGGTGTTGAGTCTCAAGTGACAGTTGATGATAAAGAGCCACAATCTTCCTCAGATGTTGAGGATGAGGAGGATGAAGGGAGGAATCAAGACAGAAGTGGTCCAAGGTGGCCAGAGGAGGATGACATAGGTATAAAATACTCTTCTATTTTCTTGTTTATTATTTTAGTGTTCATTTCTCAGAACTTGCTAAACAGTGCTTACTTTCACAATTAGCAGGTAATTGTTCTGATATGACACGAAGTGACGTCCTTCAATCTCCTGTCCATAGTGGTGACGAAGGACATCGTGATTTTAAGTTCCCCGAGTTTCAAGCTGTTGACTTGGAGAAGTCAAAAATATCTGTTGGAATGAAGTTTGAATCTACAGCACAGTTTAGAGAGACAATACGGAGGTTGAACCTAAATATAGGTAAGTCGATAAAATTTGCAAAGAATGATGGGGATAGGGTTACTGTTGTCTACAATACCCCTAAATGTCCTTACCGGGTTTATGGATCTTAGATTAGAGGGCAACAAACTTTCCAGATAAAGTCTATGAACCCAAGACATGATTGTAGCAGGAGTTATAAGAACCCCATTGTCACATCATCTTGGATTGCAAATAAGATGATGCCATTATTTATAAGCCAACCTAATGTGCCTATCAAAGCACATACTGATGAGATTAAGAGAAAGCGGGGAGTGGAAGTTCCTAAAATGAAGTTGTATCGTGCTCGAGCGAATGCTCAGTTTACCATATTTGGCAGCCATAGAGAACAGTATGCCAAGGTATGGGACTATTGTGAGACCCTGAAACAAAGGAACCAAGGTAGTTGTTTGTTAGTTAGGGTGGAACGAATAGCTCCTAAGTTACCTCCTATTTTTCAAATGATGTATGTAGGATTGGCAGCCTGTAGAGAGGATTTTAAGGCTGGTTGTAGACCATTGATTAGTTTGGACGGTTGTTTCTTAAAAGAACCATTTAAAGGGCAGCTCTTATGTGCTGTTGGTAGGGATGCAAATGATAACATGTACCCAATTGCAATGACCATTGTGGAGGCAGAGTTAAAGGATAGTTGTGGATGGTTTATTGAGACACTTATATCCGATCTTGGACAGCAACCTGAAAGCGGGTGGACATTTATTAGTGACAGACAAAAGATAATTTTGTAAATATTTCAATATATTCTATTAACTAAAACCTATTAAATGAGCCACTAATTGAATATTTTTTGTAGGGTTTAAAGCCAGCAATGGAGGAGTTGGTGCCTTACAATAACAGTCATATTTGTGTCAGGCATTTATATGCCAATTTTCGAGATGCTGGCCACAGGGGTGTGGCTTTAAAGGAAAAATTGTGGCAGGCAGCCACTGCATACACGAAGAGGGACTTTGAGAGAGCTATGGAGGAACTAAAAGCCCTCCGTCAGCTTGCATATGACTACCTAAAGGTTATAGACCCATCACAATGGTCTAGAGCATAGTTTAACACATTTTCAAAGTCTGACTTGGTAGTGAATAATCTTAGTGAATGTTTTAACGCGTATATTCTGCAAGCACGGGATAAGGTAATTGTGACTATGGTGGAGACGATACGGAAGAAACTGATGGGACGATATCAGTTGAAAATGGAAACAATTGGTAAATGGGAGAATACAATCACACCTCGGATAGTTGCGAGGTTTGAACTTATGCATGACCTGTCCATCTATTGTACTTCAACGTATGCAGGATGTGGTCAGTTTGAAGTTAACAATGCTGTTAGGCAATATGTGGTTGATTTGAAAAAGAGGACAAGTTCATGTTTGAGATGGGACATCACAGGTATTCCATGCCCGCATGCATACACATGTATTGTGTATTATGACCAAGATCCCAAGGGATATGTGCATCATTACTATAGTGTGGAGGGCAGCATACGAGCCTTTAATTTACCCTATGCCAAGTGAGGATCAGTGGCTCACTACCACATAATAGAAGCCCACTACTCCTGAGGTTAGGAAACAACCCGGGAGGCCAAAGAAACATCGAAGAAGAAATGAGGACGATCGACAAGGAGCAAACAAGTTGAGGAAAACTGGTGTGCATATGACCTGTTCGAGATGTAATCAAGTTGGTCACAGCAGAAGAAAATGTTCGCGTGGGAACGCAGGCACACCCTCCTTCACTCTGCAGCAGAATTTCAAGCTCTTTCATTTCCAGATGAACAAGTTAGTGGCTACTTCCTTATTTACTATACGGTATTCATTTACATATTGCTTGAAAATGTTGAGAATGTTAATTTACACAACCTCCAATGTCAGAGTCTTCACAGCCAACAACCCAATCTATGCAAACTGGGAACGCTTCACCTTCGTCACCTTCGCAGACAGCATGCCAAACAAGTCCAACAGTACAGACTCCCTTGTCAGAGACTTCGCAGGCAGGCCAAAGTAATCAACTACAAGTCAATGTGGGTCGTGTAAAGATGTTGGCCAAACGACCACCCAAGAGGCGGTCTGCAAGACTTGGGGGCCACCACTCACAGACTAGTACACGTAGACCTGTGTTTGTGGACTTAGACGTTGATACAAGCAATCCAGCACAAGGAAGATTATGTTCTTGGGGTAATCCTGGAAGGGGAGGCATGCAATTCAGAGTTGGTCAACTGCCACCCAACACCCAAGTGTCTCCTGCCAAGGCTAATGCATCATTGCCACCCAACACCCAAGTGCCTCCTGCCAAGGCTAATGCATTAGTGCAAAAAGGGAAGGATGTAGAGTCATCTTCACGTGTGGAAAGGATGAACGAAGATAAAAAGGGAAAACAGAAGCGACCAAATTGGCAATATTGACTTGCTGTTGTAATGGTGTAGTTAGGGCTTAATGACATTACTGTTATTGGAAAAAATTTGTTGTAATGGTCTATAGTAGGGTGACATTATTAGGGTGACATTATTTGTTGGCCATATTGATTTGCTATTCCAATTGAGGGATTTTGATATGTAGGGTGATATTATTATTAATCATTATCAACACAGTAAGTTGTTGTTGTAAAATTCACTTCATAACCAAATTACATACAACAAGTGATGTTCAATACAACAATCAAATTCAAAACAACAACCATAGTCAATACACATCCAAAAAATTACATTAACCCATCCTATGCTATCATCAAGTAATGAAGACCTTCATCAGCATAATGAGACATTTTCTTGTAGATAACAGCAACAACTAGAACAATTACAATGACACTACACCATATGCAATTATTGTATTTCTTGTGCAAATATTTAGATTTTTTCCTTCTCCTTATACAAAAAACTGTTGGATATGTTTCGTGCGCTCCCTCTCCGTCACTAACTTAGCCTCCAATTTCGTAGATTTTTCCTTCAACTTATTGCATAACTCTTGGATATGCTCCCTACGCTCCCTCTTCATCACTAAGTTAGCCTCAAATTCGAATTTCTCAATCTTGAACTCACGACTCCGTATCCAGAGTCTATCTCGTAGCTGGCCAACAACATCTCCGCACGTGGAGCAAAAATCATCATCTACCCAATAAAAAAGTGTACAAAACCTGTCTCCACCCACATGTTGACAACCAGGAGTCCAATATGGGCATCTCTAGAACTTCCTTTTGTAGTTATCATCCGTAGTTGACACTCTTAGACGTGCTCGCAGATTGCAACGGCAAAATGGGCCATCTAGTGGTGCTTTACCACCCCAGCTTGTGCTAAATGAACCAGTAGACATCTTTCACAACCTGCTGAAATATGTCAGGATTATGAGTGTAGAAAGGAAACAGTCAAAAGAGAGGTTGATGAGCCAAAAAATTTCTACTCTATAGAATTGAATCAATATTATTCTTTACAGACTACTGCAACTTTATACAAAAGGAGAAAAGAATCCTAACAAACTAAACTAGAACATTATCTAAGCATGGTATCGAATCAATATCATGGCAAATAAACTGGAACATTGTTGAGTTACAATGTACAATCATTTATAGCATTCTTGAGCTATAATAAACTCGAATAATTTTTTCACCTTACAACGTACAGTCATTTATAGCATTCTTGAGCTACATCAAGGCGGGAGATTTATTATCAATATTAACAATCACTGAGGTACCTGCGATGGAGAAAGCAATTTGAATGAGAGCTCTACAAAAGAACTCCTCTGCAATGGACTCACTGACAGCTCGAAGGGGATGCCGACGACGTGGTGGGCAGCTCACACCGTGGTCGGCAGTTTTGTTAGAGTTCGTTGTTGCCCACCTTCTTTGCAGTCTACCCCAGCTTATTTCTCCATCGCTCCTAATGGCTTCAAGTCAGACGTTCTTCACTTTGAAACAAAACCCTTTTTCGGCATTAATAAAACGAGTCGTTTTGGCCATGGATTTGGAGATTTTCGGATATAAAGTTCAGTTTGGAGAAATGGAAGCCGATGCAGTGAGGGGTGATTTTGTCTTTACATTGAAGGATTAACATGTGAGAAGCACGTGGGTGAGTCTTCAGTTTGATTTAACTCTCATTGTAGACGGAAGGGGGGGATTGGAACGTTATAAAAGTAAGAGGGTCCACTTTGATGCAATCAATAGTTTCAGGGGCACATTGTGAATTAGGTGATAGTTGGAGGGGGCAAAGTGTAATTAACCCTAAAATTAATCAAAATAGTTAATTAGACTTAAAAAAAAAATCAGTAATCTTTCTGCAAGCATTTATATCGGCTAAAGGGAATAGAATAATAGCCATAATCGTTATATAGATCATTTACGATTATCATTAGAGAAAAGAAAACCAAAAAAAAAGTCCCATATTTAGTTTGGGAAGTTGTAGACAATTTTTTATACATGCAAGTACTTAATTAAGCAAGTCGCTAAATAAACCTGGAATCTGTATAAAAGGTATGGGTTTGCACCATGATGGGTCCAAAGATGGACTCTTTATAGAAGGTAGTCCAGTCATGGGTATTGCAAATAGTTTGGGTCATGTTCATGGGTACTAGGGTTTTTCCTTGGATCCTTATTTGGGCTCTAGCAAATAGATTGGCCCATTGAATGGGTGTAACTAAATTCTTAAGATTGCCTATAATTTTAGGGTTGAGAATCGCATTTATCGGCCTATTTCGGTCCAAAATCCAAAATTGAATTGACAGGTTTTTAATTTGCTTGGAATTGGGCAAAATTGGCCAACTGGGAGAGAGAAAATCGGTCAAAATCTGACGATTGATTCCAATCAGTTTAATGGTTTGGGGTCGGTTTTTTAGTCTTATCCCCACGTTCTAATCATAGATTCACAATTTCCATTGCAGATTCACAAGTTCACAACATTCAAATTCCAAGAATCCATTATATGAATCAACGGTGGAAATGGGAGATTTTCCATGGGTGGCACCATGGCGGTGGCAACGATTGTGAGAGACTAGGCCCACCAACTGCGAGAGGGACTATCGATAGAGGTTTGACTGTGTAAGAGAGAAGTGTTGAAGAGAATCAGGATGAAAAAGAGGGTGCGGAGGGGCGGGGGTATTAAACCCTAATTCAAAACGACATTGTCTGGTGTATTAAACCGGACAACGTCATTTCATATTAATTTTTTTCAAAACCTTAGATATAAAATGAATCCGTATAACTCACTTAAGTGAAACAATATCTTTTTACATAAGAATAATTTATATATATTATATCGGCTGGTTTGATAGTTTGAATTGACCGAATTGACCAACGTTGGTTTCTACTATTTTCTATCGTTGGCCGGCCAGTTCATCAGTTTTCACCGATTTAGGTCTCCGATCAGTGTAACACCCCGCATTTTAGTGTATTTTTATTGAATGATTATTTTTATTAATTCAAAAATTTATTCTCTTGTTTTAAAGTTGGATTTTTAATTGAGTTATTTCTATGATTTTTAATTTGTGAAAATTATTTTGATATGCTTTCTTAATATTAATTATTGTTATGAATTTAAATTGCTCTTTATTTTAAATTAGTTTATTGTTGGGTTTAATTATTTTATTTTCATTTAATCACTACGTTTAAATTATTTTATTTAACTTGCTGTTTTGAAATTATTTTCGTTGGATCATTTTTTTTGTGACCCAAGATGTGAGGATTGGACCTCATTTATTTCCCCCACTTTTCTTTTCCTCCTTTTTTCTTTCCCCCACTTTTCTTTTTCCCCTTTTTCTTTCTTCTTCTTTTCTTTCTTCCCATTTCATTTCCCCTGCTCTTCCTGCGCGCGACGTCCCAATCTCCCTCTTCCCCGTGCATTTTCTTCTTCTCCACCCAGCCACCGCCGTGCGCCACCGTGTCCAACACCGCCCCTCCCATTAGCTTCCTCACCGGCCGGCGACCATCCCCCTTCAATCCCAGCCCCTATCTCGCCGTTGTTCTCCTCCACGCACGGCTTGAAGCCGCTGCGTTCTCTTCGCTCAAGCGCTGCCGTCACGCCACCTCCGGCCACCATTTCTTCACCACTTCATTCTCGACCTCTTAGCAACCCAATGCATCCATTCTCAGCTCCGATCTGTCACCGGTGAAGCACATCCATCAACATTTCTGTTTTGCGCTTTGTGGTCTTTGACTGCCCTCTACGCCGCCACCCACCACCACCACCACTAGCTTCACCGACATCCCTAAACCCTTCCCTATCAATCTCGGGTCTTGGTTTGTCCCCGTTCAAAAGTGAGTTTTTGAATCCCATGGCCACATTGCATTTTGCACTGTCCTGTTGTTGTGCCGCCACCTCTTGCACCTCTGTGATTCTTCGAAAATTATATTATAGCACTGTAAGTATTTTCTCGAAGAACTTTCATGATTTAAATGTATTTTTGCGCTAACTCATTTCACTGTGATCTGGTTGGTTTTGCCAGACTGAGTCCGAGGAGTAAGGGGGTCGGATGGATTGGTGGATGAAGTTGTTGTGTGTTTGGGCTGTGTTTGGGCTGTGTTGAGTGGTGTTGGATGTTGGTTATTGAGATGTTTCATGTACATGGCATGCTTGCACGCATGATCATGTTTTTAAAGGAAACTGGGTTTTCGTGTAATTGCATTTATGTTTATGTGTTTACTGAAAACTGGGTTTTCATGTGAAAGGATTTCTGATCACGATCCTAAGCCGAGATGAGGCATTATCTAGCTGGAGCTCCTCTGGTCACTCGGAAGCGGAATATACTGAGTGACGTCCCCTGGATTGTCGCTGGGTGACAATGGGATCGAACGAGATGGTCTCGTGCCGATTTCGTGGCCCCTCTGCTGGCGGGGGATAGAGGATGCTTGGCCACGAACGCACTGGGCGCAGAATTGGGCATCGCTCATTGCGTAAAGGGTGATTGGCCATGAACGTGCTGGGCGCGGAACTGAGCATCGCTACGAAGCCAAGACGTGCGGATGGTCCCTAGGGGAGATTATGGTGCATATGGTAATAACTGATTAATAGACTATTTTCTAGGAAAATAACGTGTGTTGCATATAGATTTTGTGTGAATCATTTTCTGGAAAAATGTTTTATGGATATGTTTGGGTCAAAATAGGATTTTGGTGTGCGTTGGAAAATATTCATTTTCGGGGAAAATGACGTTTTGGGGCATAATGCATATATGCATGCATGTTGGTAGCATTTATACATTTTTATTATCGATGGTTGTTTGGTTTATACTTACCTGCGGTACTGTTTTATGGTAACGCAGATTTCGATGCAGATGAGGCTAAGGGTGAGCCTGAGGATTCGGCTACGCCCGAGAAATGATTTGGGATCACTCATATCTGTATTTGGGACTTGTATTATATTTATTTTAGATGATTATATAACTTTTTAGACCACTTTTATTGATGTTTAAATTGTGTTTAAATTCTAGTACTTAGTTGATTTAATTATCCGCTGCGTTGTTATTGTACATTGTTGCATATACACACACTTGACACTATTATTGGGATGCATGACCGTGTTGTTGTCATCCGAGTGTCTTGATTCCCGTGTTCCTATACATAGGGGTCGGGGGCACCACAATCAGCAACGGTTAGTCCCTTCTAATTTTGTAATCCCCTATATAATTTTATGGACCCAATTGCTTAACAACCCTATTAAGCCGATCTTAAACTCCATAATGAGCCCAACACGTCCAATAAATACTTTGTCTTTTAAATAAGCTTGTGAGTCTAATACCAATTAAATTGGACTCACTTGGTCCGTAAATATTAAATGAGTTTTAATCCAATTATCAAATTCCATAAAATCTAATAATCCACCAAAATAAATTTTGGGTCATAGTCATTTCATAATTATCCAATAGATTTCAATTGGGCTTTAAAAAATATTGACCCATTAATATTAATTTAGCCCAATAATATTATGCATCACCCATTCCTTATAGTATTGAATACGGATGTTACAATTAATAGTGTAATATGCAACATAAGTCCATTAATTGTTGTCTAAGAGGAGCTTGTCACGAAGCAATATCCCACATTTTTTAAAAGTATCGTTATTGTAAATTGTAATCATGTCCTCTTCGGATATTCTCTTGGAATATTATCTGGTACGATATGTAAATGGGTTTATATTCTGCTGCTATCATAATTACAGCCAAATAGTCAATTTTGCACGGAAAATATCTTACTAGCAGCTACTGTTTAGGAGCATCCATCGCATAACTATCATGTCGGCAGGATTACTCAAGGGCTTCTATATCTCCAAGAATACTCAAGAATGAAAATTATTCACCGAGACTTGAAAGCCCAAGATATCAGATTTTGGTATGGCTTGAAGCAAACACAGGCCGAATTGTTGGAACATACATAGTAAAAGTCCCGACGAAACCAGAAAAAGAAATCATAGCGAATAATACATGTCAAGGCTGCAGATTTTCCCGCCTCAGAACAACATAGTCAAAAGGAAGTTTCTAGAAGATTTGAGAATACTCAGGAAGAATAATTTGTAAAGTTCTAGAAGGGTACCTTGTAACAGAATAGCTAGGTATCACAACGAGATTGGAGGATGGAATTCTATTATGAAATTGTATCTATATATTGGCCTGCGGATGTACCAAGAAAGTGGAGAAAATGAAAAACTGAAAGGTGATTGAGGCCTTTTCACAAACAGTTTATGTAACGCCCCGTACCCGAGGGTCCGGAGAGTTAACTCATGTCACTAACAAACCTGTCTCTCCCAGCACTTAAAACTCCAAGGACTTCATGTTTAGCACGCAATTCATATTTTTCCAAATAACCATAATAAAACTCCATAAGTTATCATTACAAAACATAAACCAAAAGGGGTCCACAATCTCCCAATAACCTCAAAAATATAATAATACATCTTTAGGTCTCAATAGGTCCAAACAACGTAAAGTACTTCAAATACTCAAGTTAAATCCATCTACTAACAATGGTACTCTAAAGTACCCAATCCTTCCATCCATATCTAGCCAGCTTCAATTCTATTCCTGACCCCCAGCTGGGAAATCAATATCATCTGAAAATATATGAAGATAAGGGGGGTGAGTTATCAACAACTCAGTAAGCAGAGAACATATACTAGCATGTAAACATGAGCCCTTTTCAGAAAGTTCAATATTGAGAAACAAAACATTTTATTTTTATATGCAGATCTCAGAAAACGTGTTATCAGAAAATCAGAGCGACTTTTCAAACATTTCATACTCAAGTCAACAATTCATATTTGAGGATCTATTTCATATTCAAAAACGCTTTGGCATAACATAACTGAACATCTCAATCTTATCATGTCATATCATATACCATGTTTAACCCCCGTGGTAGGGTTGTGCTATCCCCGGTGGCCAAACCAGGCAGTATCATGTGGTGAACTTCCCCTTTTTCAATCTCGGAGCCCCGAGTGTGCACACAGGAAAGAACACGTAAAAAAGACCACTTTGTTTCCAAAGTGGGTGCACTCATATCATATCATGGTGGTACCAACCATATCACGTGAGCAGTATCATCATTTCAGAACGATATTCAGAACAGATAAGTATGCCAAAGTTTTATCATATCCATATCATATCAAAACATGTGCGAAACATATTCATATCATTTCTATTTGATCAAAAACAGATCCATATCATTTCATATCACATGCATAAAAATTTCAATGATATTATATTCGCTCTTTTGCATATTTCAGAAACATATCAAATATTGCTCATGTCTACACATTTCATGTCAAAAACATTTCTTTTCTCTTTCATATGTATCTCATGAGGGAATGCAAAACATATACTGAGGTTGTTTTTCACTTCTTCTTTTTAAAACAACATGCACATTTTTTTACAAACCAACCTCAGTTCATTTCTTTTTATGCAAATCCAGCATAGGAACCCCGCTTACCTGGACTTCTTAGCTTTTCGAAATATTTCCTCAGAAATGCCGAACTAAGAAAATTTATTCGTCACCTACAAGATAATCACGTAAATTTCCATAAGTCTCCAATTAATCTCGTATTTTGATATTCAAGCCTACCGCTTCTAAAATAGTCCATTTTTAATTCCTCAAACTCAAAATTCTCATTATTCTCAACATACCAGCATCACTTTCTAAACTCATCAATATCCGACTTCGACTAAACATTTTATTTTATTCTATAATTTACAATACAAAGTAACATAACTATAATAAATTCATGCATCTACGCCTAAATAAAACACACTTTACAATCCACGTATCATACTCATGATTTCAAATCCGAATTACATAACCTAACTTAATTAAGCTAACACCCCAACACTACTTTGGAGGCGCACTATAAGAGAACAGAAAATAAAATAAAATAAAATAAAACAAAACGTTATTATTTCCTACTATTAATTTAATATGATTTTACATATACATCCGTATATATATATATATATATATATATATATATATACCTACATATATTTACACCAGAAAATCCGTATATATATATATGTACAAATATAAATATATATATATATATATATTTACACCAGAAGAAAACAAATAAATTTTCGTATACATTCATGCATATATATATATATATAAGTACACGAGAAACAGAAAACTCACTTCACACAGTGCGGCGGAAGCACTTACGGAGGGTGGGGATAAACACGGCGGCGTGGAGTGGCTCCTAGCTGCGAAGCAAGAGAAGGAAATGAGAGAGAGAGAGACACGGTGAGGGAACGAGGGAGAGAACGGAAGGCAAGGATCACCACTGTGAGTGGTGCGAGCTCACCGTGGGATGAGGCAGCGTGAGGCGGACCTGGGTGGAGGAATGACCTCGCCGGTGGTTTCTGTGGAGGCACAGCACGGAGGAGTGCACAATGGAGGGTGATCACCGCGGCTTAGACAATGCTCTGTTTTTTGACAACAAAAACAGAGTGTTTCGGAGCTTGAAACCGGGGCTACGTGCGTTGGATGGCAGCACCGTGAGACTGAGGTGGCGTGCGGTTGGGGTGATGGACTCCGAACGACCTAGATACCGGCGTGGTTTCGCTTGGTGTGGTGGAGTTGCTGCACGGAAGTGGCTCTGCAGGTGGCCATCTATTGTTGCAGACCGAGGCTTCAGTTTGGTGTTTTGCAGAGAAACCGTGGTCTTCTGTGAAGAGGGAACCGAGCGGCACTTAGTCTAGGGTTGTAGTTGCTTCATATATATATATAGATCAAAATAGAAAGTAGATCAAACCTAAATAAAAGGGAAGAAAAACATGCACAAAAATGGAAACGAAAAACGTGAACCGTGCGATGCGTGGCGTGAACCCGTGAAATGATTTCTGAAAACGTGAACCGCGTGCATGGGTCTAGCAATGCTGGGTCTTACATCCTCCCCCCCTTAAAAAAATTCCGTCCTCGGAATTTGCTATAAATTGTCGAAACTCCCATCGAAAAGTCGTGGGTACTTATCTCGCACTTCTTCCTCCAACTCCCAAGAAGCTTCACTAATAGCATGATTTTTCCACAACGCTTTAACAAAAGGGATAGTTCGAGTCCGTAGCACTTGCTCCTTCCTTTCCAAAATCCGAACTGGTTCTTTCGCATAAGTCATATCCTCCTGAATCTGGAGTGGTTCATAGTCAATAACGTGCGTCAGGTCGGGAATATGTTTCCTCAACATGGAAATATGAAATACATTATGCACTCCCGCAAGTGCCGGTGGAAGTGCTACTCTATAAGCCACAGATCCAATCTGGTCAAGAATCTCAAATGGCCCAATATACCTTGGGCTCAACTTGCCTTTCCTTCCAAATCTCATAACTCTTTTCATCGGTGCTATTCTCAAAAATACTTTTTCCCCAACCTCAAACTCTAACTGACGGCGTCGTTTATCCGCGTAACTCTTTTGTCGGCTTTTGAGCTGCTTCCAATCTAGCCCGAATGACATCTATCTTCTTTATGGTTTGCTGGATAATCTCTAGCCCCAAAAGTTTCCTTTCACCCACTTCATCCCAATACAATGGAGATCTACACTTTCTGCCATACAAAACCTCGTAGGGTGCCATTCCAATGCTAGCCTGGAAACTATTATTATAAGCAAACTCGACCAATGGTAAGTGTTGCATCCAAGTTCCCTTAAAATCCATCACACATGCCCTCAACATGTCTTCCAAGATTTGAATAGTTCTTTCTGACTATCCATCTGTCTGAGGATGAAATGCAGTACTGAAATTTGACTTAGTACCCATTGCCTCCTGTAGGCTTCGCCAGAACTTGGAGGTGAAACGAGGGTCTCTATCCGACACAATGGATGCCGGTACCCCATGCAACCTCACTATCTCTCGTACATACAACTCGGCTAGCTTGTTCAGTTTATAAGAGACTTTAATGGGTACAAAATGAGCAGTTTTTGTTAAGCGATCCACAATCACCCATATAGCATCTTGTCCGTTCAATGCTTTCGGTAAGCCTGTCACAAAGTCCATGGTGATGTGCTCCCACTTCCACTCTGAAATCTGGAGTGGTTGTAATAATCCTGCTGGTCTCTGATGCTCCGCCTTCACTTGTTGGCAAGTTAGGCATTGTTCTACAAATTTAGCAATTTCTCTTTTCATACCATTCCACCAAAAAAACTCTCTCAAGTCCCGATACATCTTGGTACTCCCTGGGTCAACTGTGTATAAGGAACAGTGTGCTTCTTCAAGAATTACTCTTTTCAGTTCTTCATTAGCTGGCACGCATAATCTACCTCTAAATCTTAAAACTCCATCCTCGGAAACGCTAAAGTCAGATCTGTCCCCGTTCCCGACTTCCTCCACTAGTTTCACTAACCCTAAATCCACCTTCTGAGCAGCTTTGATTCTATCTAATAAGGTTGGTTGAACTATCAAACTGGCCAAGAAGGTACTTGTATCACTAGTGATGACCTCAATACCGGCTCTTTCTAGGTCCATTAACAACTTATGTTGAGTGGTAAAGGCTGCAACTGCTGGTCCCACCGACTTCCTACTTAAGGCGTCGGCTACAACATTAGCTTTGCCTGGGTGATAATTGATGGTGCAGTCATAATCCTTGATCAACTCGAGCCATCTCCTCTGCCTCATATTTAATTCTTTCTGGGTGAAGAAATATTTCAAACTCTTGTGATCTGTATAAATCTCACACTTTTCCCCATACAGATAGTGTCTCCAAATCTTAAGTGCAAAAATGACGGCTGCAAGCTCCAGATCATGCGTGGGATAATTCTGCTCGTACGCTTTCAGTTGGCGTGAGGCATATGCAATAACCTTCTCATGTTGCATCAGCACGCACCCCAAACCAAGCCTTGACGCGTCGCTATAAACTACAAATCCCCCTCTAGCCGTGGGAACTGCTAATATCGGAGCCGTCACTAATCTCCGTTTCAACTCCTGAAAGCTTTCTTCGCACTTTGTTGTCCATTCAAACTTATTATTTTTCTTGGTGAGTGCTGTGAGAGGAACTGCTATCTTGGCGAAACTGTCAATGAATCGACGGTAATAACCCGCCAATCCCAAGAAACTTCTAACCTCATGCACATTCTTCGGCGTCGGCCAATTAACCACTGCTTCCACTTTTCCCGGGTCCACTGAAATGCCATCTTTCGAAACTACATGCCCCAGAAATGCGATTGAATCAAGCCAAAATTCACACTTCTTCAATTTAGCAAACAACTTTTTATCTCTGAGTGTCCCAAGTACCAGCCTCAAATGTTCCTCATGCTCGGGTTTGCCCTTGGAGTAAACCAATATATCATCAATAAAAACAACTACAAACTTATCCAAAAATTCATGTAACACCCTGTTCATCAAATCCATAAATACTGCTGGGGCATTAGTCAGGCCAAAAGGCATGACCAAAAACTCATAATGGCCATAACGAGTCCTAAACGCCGTCTTAGCTACGTCCTCTGCTCTGATCTTCAATTGATGGTAACCCGATCGAAGATCAATCTTTGAAAATACCTGAGCGTCCTGGAGCTGATCAAACAGATCATCTATACGGGGTAGCGGGTACTTATTCTTTATGGTCACACGATTGAGTTCCCTGTAGTCAATACACATCCTCATCGATCCATCCTTCTTCTTCACAAAGAGGACTGGAGCTCCCCAAGGTGATACACTGGGCCTGATAAAACCCTTATCCAACAGGTCTTGCAATTGTTCCTTGAGTTCCACTAACTCCGACGGTGCCATTCGATAAGGTGCTTTTGAAAGGGGTGCCGTGCCTGGAGCTAGTTCAATAGTAAACTCCACTTCCCGCTCGGGCAGGAGTCCAGGTAAATCTTCTGGGAAAACCTCTGGATATTCTCTCACCACAGGTATCTGCTCTAACTTCAACTCCTCTTTTGGTACTTCTACCACGCAGGTTAAGAATCCCTGACAACCATCTCGTAACAATTTCCCAACTTGAACGGCAGATATGATGGGTGGATGCATCCTCACTTTTGAACCTGAGAATCGAAATTCACTTTCTTTTGGGGGCCTAAATACCACTTCCTTTTTAAAACAGTCTATGCTGGCGTGGTAACAAGCCAGCCAATCCATACCCAAAATTACATCAAACCCAAACATGTTAAACACTATCAAATCTGTTGGCATCAATCTTCCCTCAATTGATAAAGGACACCCTGGTAGGAACTTGTCACAGACTACCGAATTTCCTGTTGGGGTCGCAACCACCAACTTGGACTTTAACTCTTCAGTTTCTAAGGTGCAAAATCGAGCATAGGTCATGGAAACAAACGAATGTGTCGCTCCCGAATCAAATAGTACAGTGGCATTTTTAGAAAACAAAGAAATAGTACCTGTGGTCATAATCAACATCATTCATGAACTAAAATTTTTAAGTCTTAATCGTAATCCACAAATCAATATCTTAAAAACATAACAAAGAAGTCATACCCGTGATCACATCATTCCTAAAGTTCGTAAAATTTAAGACCTCGAATACCTATGATATTCTTCCTCATAACCCACTCCACCATCACATCCAATTTGAAAATGATTTCTTAAAGCCTATCTATACTCCATGATCTTACGCTCTATAGTCTGCAGAATCTCAAACCTGGCTCTGATACCAACTGTAACGCCCCGTACCCGAGGGTCCGGAGAGTTAACTCATGTCACTAACAAACCTGTCTCTCCCAGCACTTAAAACTCCAAGGACTTCATGTTTAGCACACAATTCATATTTTTCCAAATAACCATAATAAAACTCCATAAGTTATCATTACAAAACATAAACCAAAAGGGGTCCACAATCTCCCAATAACCTCAAAAATATAATAATACATCTTTAGGTCTCAATAGGTCCAAACAACGTAAAGTACTTCAAATACTCAAGTTAAATCCATCTACTAACAATGGTACTCTAAAGTACCCAATCCTTCCATCCATATCTAGCCAGCTTCAATTCTATTCCTGACCCCCAGCTGGGAAATCAATATCATCTGAAAATATATGAAGATAAGGGGGGTGAGTTATCAACAACTCAGTAAGCAGAGAACATATATTAGCATGTAAACATGAGCCTTTTCAGAAAGTTCAATATGCAGAAACAAAACATTTTATTTTTATATGCAGATCTCAGAAAACGTGTTATCAGAAAATCAGAGCGACCTTTCAAACATTTCATACTCAAGTCAACAATTCATATTTGAGGATCTATTTCATATTCAAAAACGCTTTGGCATAACATAACTGAACATCTCAATCTTATCATGTCATATCATATACCATGTTTAACCCCCGTGGTAGGGTTGTGCTATCCCCGGTGGCCAAACCAGGCAGTATCATGTGGTGAACTTCCCCTTTTTCAATCTCGGAGCCCCGAGTGTGCACACAGGAAAGAACACGTAAAAAAGACCACTTTGTTTCCAAAGTGGGTGCACTCATATCATATCATGGTGGTACCAACCATATCACGTGAGCAGTATCATCATTTCAGAACCATATTCAGAACAGATAAGTATGCCAAAGTTTTATCATATCCATATCATATCAAAACATGTGCGAAACATATTCATATCATTTCTATTTGATCAAAAACAGATCCATATCATTTCATATCACATGCATAAAAATTTCAATGATATTATATTCGCTCTTTTGCATATTTCAGAAACATATCAAATATTGCTCATGTCTACACATTTCATGTCAAAAACATTTCTTTTCTCTTTCATATGTATCTCATGAGGGAATGCAAAACATATACTGAGGTTGTTTTTCACTTCTTCTTTTTAAAACAACATGCACATTTTTTTACAAACCAACCTCAGTTCATTTCTTTTTATGCAAATCCAGCATAGGAACCCCGCTTACCTGGACTTCTTAGCTTTTCGAAATATTTCCTCAGAAATGCCGAACTAAGAAAATTTATTCGTCACCTACAAGATAATCACGTAAATTTCCATAAGTCTCCAATTAATCTCTTATTTTGATATTCAAGCCTACCGCTTCTAAAATAGTCCATTTTTAATTCCTCAAACTCAAAATTCTCATTATTCTCAACATACCAGCATCACTTTCTAAACTCATCAATATCCGACTTCGACTAAACATTTTATTTTATTCTATAATTTACAATACAAAGTAACATAACTATAATAAATTCATGCATCTACGCCTAAATAAAACACACTTTACAATCCACGTATCATACTCATGATTTCAAATCCGAATTACATAACCTAACTTAATTAAGCTAACACCCCAACACTACTTTGGAGGCGCACTATAAGAGAACAGAAAATAAAATAAAATAAAATAAAACAAAACGTTATTATTTCCTACTATTAATTTAATATGATTTTACATATACATCCGTATATATATATATATACCTACATATATTTACACCAGAAAATCCGTATATATATATATATGTACAAATATAAATATATATATATATATTACACCAGAAGAAAACAAATAAATTTTCGTATACATTCATGCATATATATATATATATAAGTACACGAGAAACAGAAAACTCACTTCACACGGTGCGGCGGAAGCACTTACGGAGGGTGGGGATAAACACGGCGGCGTGGAGTGGCTCCTAGCTGCGAAGCAAGAGAAGGAAATGAGAGAGAGAGAGACACGGTGAGGGAACGAGGGAGAGAACGGAAGGCAAGGATCACCACTGTGAGTGGTGCGAGCTCACAGTGGGATGAGGCAGCGTGAGGCGGACCTGGGTGGAGGAATGACCTCGCCGGTGGTTTCTGTGGAGGCACAGCACGGAGGAGTGCACAATGGAGGGTGATCACCGCGGCTTAGACAATGCTCTGTTTTTTGACAACAAAAACAGAGTGTTTCGGAGCTTGAAACCGGGGCTACGTGCGTTGGATGGCAGCACCGTGAGACTGAGGTGGCGTGCGGTTGGGGTGATGGACTCCGAACGACCTAGATACCGGCGTGGTTTCGCTTGGTGTGGTGGAGTTGCTGCACGGAAGTGGCTCTGCAGGTGGCCATCTATTGTTGCAGACCGAGGCTTCAGTTTGGTGTTTTGCAGAGAAACCGTGGTCTTCTGTGAAGAGGGAACCGAGCGGCACTTAGTCTAGGGTTGTAGTTGCTTCATATATATATATAGATCAAAATAGAAAGTAGATCAAACCTAAATAAAAGGGAAGAAAAACATGCACAAAAATGGAAACGAAAAACGTGAACCGTGCGATGCGTGGCGTGAACCCGTGAAATGATTTCTGAAAACGTGAACCGCGTGCATGGGTCTAGCAATGCTGGGTCTTACAGTTTATCCTCACTCTATCTTTACACAATTCATTAATACAAATTTCAAAACACCAATCAAAACATTTAGATCATATTTATAATTGAAGAACAGCAAAATTTTCAGCTTACATTTTATTCAGATAAACTTTCATGGTTTGAAAATGATTAACACCCTGATATATTTGAAAAAAAATAGAAAATAAAATAAAAAAATAAAAACCCATTTCTTAAAATCCTAAAACAGTAACAGAAAATTAAGACTATCATATATCAAAAACAAAACACACAATCCAACCATTCCACAAACTAAAATCATCAATAATAAATTCAAGCAGAACCCAGAAAGCCCGATTCAGTAAAGCTGCAAGCAAATAATATACCTGCTTGATACAGTCCTCCAGACCCATTGCAGCCTCCGTAGTCTGCTGTCTAAGTGCTTCCCTATTCCTCTCGTTTCTATGCTCAGTTAAGCCCATTCCCTGTCCTTGAACAGTTTTGAAGTGTTGAACCACAGGGCAGAGGAGGTCGTTCTTCTGGCATTGGTGTCCAAGAACAAAGCTTTGGACCAAAGAATTAACATCGCTGCAGTCTCCCACGGATTCACAAAACTGTGAGATTCTGTCACCCGCGCGCTCTCTCTCTCTCTAAACCTTTTGCGCCGTTTTAGTATTTGTAGCAGCAACAGTTAAAGTTCAGAAAGCGACACCTTTCTGACTCATAGCAACGAATAAATATTGTTACTAGAGAGTAGAGACTGGCGTTTGAAAGACTTCGACTATGTTTCTAAGATGGTCGTCATCGACTCAATACGCCAACACTTATCTTCCCTCTCAAACATACAAAAACAAAAACATCCAAACTCAAAACTTCTCTTCGAAACATTATTTTCACTTCTTTAATTGAAATAACATTAAGAATAAAAAATTTATATTACACAAAAAAATAAAAAATTCGTAGCCATGAGGGTCTATGAATTTAAGTATTACAACTGGTCTTGCCGTCCGGCTACTTTGAATTTTTGCCTAGGGAATGCATACAAAATGATAGTCTTGTCCTTAAACAAGTTGATTAAGTTGTGTTAATTAAGGTTATTGTCCATCCTTGGTCGGAACATTACTCAGCAACCTTATAATTGGCCTGCCAAATGGGTTATTAGAGAACAACGCATGGAGAATGTTTCCTTGCCAATTGTCAAACAGATCCAATTAGTGCTTGGCATAATCCTTAAAGACATTTGTAGTCTTTTTTTATTGCATAAAAGAAAACAAAAATGGTCCTGCCGTCCTGCTAGTTCATACAGATCCATTATTCTCGTCTGTCCATGAGATGGATATTCTTGAAAATAAGCAATATTTTGGACTCATTCCATATGAGGTTGGATTGAAACCAATTACTTATCCGGAAATGTTACATGTGCAGGTGTATATTCAGAAGTTGTTGATGTTCTTGCTTCTCTAGCAGCACATAATCTTTGCAACTTCTTGATCCCTTCAATCCACAATGTTGTCTAAACTTTTTATGATTCTCTTTTATATTTTCCCATCTCTAATATTTCACCCTGCAGAAGCATAGAGTTGGGTGAGAGCCGGTTACTGGCTTTCCGGACTAGATATTTCTGAGATAAACTCAACACTCTTTACACACCTTATTTGTGGTCGTGCCGATATCAACACTTCGAACTATGAGATAAAAATCTCCGATGATGATGAGCACTGCTTCTCCGGTTTCATGACCACTGTCAAACAAAAAAACCCATCAATCACTACCCTTCTGTCCATTGGAGGTGGAAACCAAGACAGCATGGTTCTTTCACTGATGGCCAATAGTTCTGTTGGCAGAAAGTCATTCATTGACTCCTCAATAAAAATGGCCAGAAGCTATAGCTTTCAGGGGCTAGATCTGAGGTTTTCCCTAACACAGGTTCTGATATGAACAACATGGCCTTACTCCTTGAAGAGTGGCGAGTGTCAGTAGAGTCTGAGGCTAAAGGCTCTAGCCAGCCGCAACTGATCTTGACTGCTGTAGCTGGCTTCTCACCAGTTATAAAAAATGTCTCCTATCCTGTGGATTCAATGCAGAAGAACTTGAATTGGATAAACATTGTGGCTCAGAACTATTACAACCCTTCTTGGGAAAACATTACGGGCCCTCGTGCAGCTTTGCATGATCCAGCGAGCCATATTAATACTGCTGATGGCATTAGGGCCTGGATTTATAGGGGACTATCTGCAAACAAATTGGTTTTGGGGTTGCCTTTCTTTGACTCTGGATGGACACTTCAGAATTCCCAGAACAATGGTATAGGTGCACCTGTCACTGGTCCTGCAACTGGTCGATTTTTTACAGAAAAAGGAAACATCCCCTACAAGAATATCAAGCAACTTTTCATTCAGAGATATCGGGCTGCTGTAAAGTACAATTCTATTTATGTAATGAATTACTGCATCAATGGATCAACTTGGATTGGTTTTGATGGTGTTGAGGCTGTCGAAACTAAGGTGTCCTATGCCAAGGAGATGGGGTTGCTCGGTTACTATGTCCTCGAAGTCACGGATGATGACAATTGGGAGCTTTCTCTTTCTGCTGGTAGAAATTAGTGTCTCCTTAGAGTCTATTCTTGATTGTGTGACCCACCATTTGAAATTTTATCTTGCAATCGACAAAGGAAAGCTAGAGTAGCCATTAACTTGCTGGCACTGAATTATATCAGAAGTTGGCATGATCTCAATGGCCTCTCCTATCAAATTTTGTCTTTTTCATTTCTCCTAGAATCAAAACATAATTAAGCAGCAAGAATTAAATTTGATTAGGTTAGAATGGAGCATGTTGGTATTTTTTTTTTCTTGCTCTTAGCATTCTATTATATTCCCAGTAGTACAGCAAGTTTGTCAAAACTACAAGACAATGTAGTAACATCTCTACTGATATATTTCTCTCTGATTGAAAAATGATTTTTGCATCAGCTCAAGGGGATAAGCCTCACAACAGGGTTGACAGTAATCAGAACCTAAAGTGGAGATTATTAATTATCATTTTGGTTCCAACTGCTTTGTTTATTCTCCTAGTCTCGGTGATGTGCTATTTAAGGAAGAGAAAGCTAAAATCAAAAGGTGATATCTTTTGCTTCAGTTGTAAGTAGGATGTTGATTATTTACTGCTTTTTAAAACAAATGAAAAGAAAAATTGACGTTTATGAATATTTTTCCCGTGTTTGCTTACCCCCTTGGTGATACGAATGGTGGATGCAGCTAAAGAACCAGAAGCACTAGTCAACAACATAGTAGCTGCTGGGAACTTAAATAGCAATGTTCCTGATCTTCAGATCTTCAGTTATGCTGATATTGAGATGGCTACTAGTGCATTTTCATTTGAAAATAAGCTAGGAGAGGGTGGATATGGTCCTGTTTACAAGGTAAACATTTTTAGTATAAGTCGTATATAATAAGGAATTGTTCTGAAATAAAAATTGTGGCTGCTAGCTGCTGTATATATCTTGTCAAGGTATATTATTGGCGTATTTTATAGGAAAGTTTTGTAATAAGCCTTATCAAGCCAAACATAGTAACCACAAGTGTCTATGTCGCAGGGTATACTTGAAAATGGACAGGAAATAGTAGTGAAAAAACTTTCAAAAACTTCCACACAGGGCTTTGAGGAGTTCAAGAATGAGGTTACACTCACAGCAAAATTGCAACATGTTAATCTTGTGAGAGTTTTGGGATTTTGCATCGAAAGGGATGAACAAATGCTGATCTACGAATACATGCCTAACAAAAGCTTAGACTTCTACCTATTTGGTGGGAATCCTTTCTTCTTATAGTTGATACTCTGCCTTCTAGTTTTTTAGTACAAAAGGAATGCCATGGCAAATACTTATATGTTGCTTTGACGGAGTATGGCACATTGGTTTGTATAATGTGATTTGATGCAGATCCGGCAAGAAGATTTATTTTGGATTGGAGTAAACGCATTCAAGTCATTGAAGGGATTACTCAAGGACTTCTATATCTCCAAGAATATTCAAGATTGAAAGTAATTCATCGAGATCTGAAAGCCAGCAATATTTTACTTGACAATGAAATGAAGCCTAAGATATCAGACTTCGGTATGGCAAAGATTTTCGCAAAACATGAACATGAAGCAAACACCGACCGGATTGTTGGAACATAGTAAGTACTCTATTGATTATAGTGTAACAAGAATTAAGCATTCTTGACAGATGATGTGTATTATCAACCAATGCAGTGGCTACATTCCTCCAGAATATGCTAGACAAGGTTTATATTCAACCAAATATGATGTTTACAGCTTTGGAGTTTTGCTGTTGCAAATCATAAGTGGCAAGAAGAATGCCTACTGCTATGGACAGGAGGAAGATTTAAACCTCCTAGACTATGTAACTTGGTTTAATCCTTCTTTGTCTCTTAGATTTTTTTTAAAAAAAAGACTTGAATTCTGCTTATGATCAGCTGCACAAGAGTTGTATCATTGGTAATTTTTTTGTTCCCAATGATTTTAGGCATATGAACTGTGGAAATCAGGCAAAGGCCTGGAGCTAATGGACCCATCGCTGGATGATACATTTTCATCATGCAAATTAATCACATGCCTGCAAACAGCTCTTTTGTGTGTTCAGGAAAATGCAAGTGATAGGCCATCCATGTCGAAGGTGTTTTCAATGCTAAGAGGTGAAATTGCTGCTCTCACAGTCCCAAAAAGGCCAGCTTTTTCTACAAAAAGAAATGAAGATCATGAGGGCAATAAATCTGAATTGCAACAAGAAAACTGCTCCATGAACGATACGACAATGTCCCAAATGGAAGCCCGATAATTAAGTATGGACATATTTCCGGAGGGAGAGGTTCATAATGGGTGGAAGTTTTACTTTATTATTACCACACTAAGAAATTTTACTTTATTATTACTTTTTTATTGCTACGAATAAGTAATAACTAGCACCGTTGGAGTCGGAGTTGGAGTTTTTTTTGCTTTTCTAGTCGAAGTCGGATTTGTAGCCTAACCGACTATGCCTTTGACTTTAACCTCCATCTCCAACTTCAACTCCAACTAATACTTCCGAATCCTATATTAATATATATATATATATAGATTATAAAAATGTATATTATTTATATATTGAGCATACGTACTCATAAAAAGTCTAGAACTTACATAGTTAAATTAAATACTATACTAGTATGTGTTAATTTTTATAAAATAATATATATACTTATATTATAATATAAAAAGACTACTAGTCTAGTATATGTAAATATCATAATACTATTGTCATACATACTCAAGTATAGAAATAATACTTTAACTAATAGTGAGTACTCTAGCATAATAACAAATAATTATAAAAAAAAAAAAGGGTAATAGTATACTATAATAACATGTAATAGTCTAGTTAGTTTAAGTTATTTTTTTTCTTTTGTAGAAATATTTCACTGTCACTGTTAGAGATAATTTTTATTCTGATTTTGCCAAAATTATTATTTTATGACATTTTATTTTATACAATAATTGAGATTTTGTCTTTTCGGATAAAATTCTCATAAACTCGAATTAGCAATTTAGCATGACTAAAATTCTATTTATTCTTTAGCACAGACTCATTCTTGAAGCTTTTGCATCTTGAGAGAGAGACAATGGGTCAATGGTCCCATAAATTAAAGAGAAAGAGAGAGAAATAGAGAGAGAGTGTTAGTAGATCCCGCAAATTAAAGAGAGAGAGAGAAATAGAGAGAATGTCAATGAGTCCCACAAATTAAAAAGAAAGAGAGAGAGTGTCAATGGGTCCATTGCTTTTTGAGTTCGAGAGAATTCGCTTACTTTTTGAAGAAAAATAGAGAGAATGTCAATGGATCCCACGAAATCTCAAGTGGAAGTAGTTTAAAACGAAGACTCAAGTATATTTGGACGTCGGAGGCACCCTAAAAATGAACTCATCTGAGATGAGTTCATCATCCAAACGAAGGAGATTCTATTTATTACTAAATCCTCTTCCTGGCAGAAATCAACGGCCTCTATCTGCTGCAGTCCTTATTTGTCCTTAACCGACTACATGCACCAATCATCTTGTCCAAGACTTCTTCTAACATTATTATTATAATCTAAAATAGAGGTTGACAAAGGATTAAAATCTAATACATTGACAAGAATACATGCCCAAGACATCAGAAAAAGGCCCAAATGCTTTATGATCGAGCTAGCATTTCGGAGATTGTTAATTCATTGATGGAACAATATTCTTGCTGCCATTCAGATTTCTTTTCCTCACCTTCATTTCCTTTCGAATATGCTGGCTTTTTTGGGATTACAAGAGTAGCAGTTTCACCTTTCAGCATTGAAGAAACTTCCAACAAGGATGGTCTATCAATTGCATTTTCTTGAACACATAAAAGAGCTATTTGCATGCATGTGATTAATTTACATGATGAATGTGTATCATCCAAAGACGGGTCCATGAACTCCATGCCTTTTCCAGATTTCCACAGGTCATATGCCAGATTACCAATCTATATATGATGTTACTCATGTAGCTCATAGTAATACCAATTATGCTCAGCCCAGACAAAAAGACAGAGGAGGATACAGAGATGATGAAAGCAGTACGTGTTAAACCAACTTACATATTCTAGAAGGGTTAAATTTTCAGTCGTCTAAACATTACAACTGGCATTCTTCTGGCCACTTATGATCTGTAGTAGCAGAACTCCAAAGCTGTAGACATCGGATTTAACAGAGTACAAGCCTTGTCTAATATATTTAGGAGGAATATAACCACTGCATCATGCATGGGTTGATTCTACATCAAACACTATTTGACAAGAATACTTAAAAAATTGAATTAAACTTTGGCCATGATTAGAATACTTACTACGTTCCAACAACCCGACCTGCGTTTGCTTGGCCGACATGTTGAAACTTGTTGAAGCCATTATAGTCTCCATGGCTCCTGATGTTTTACAAGAATTTATGATTGTAGCTAAAAGAATATGGTGGAGAAGGAACAATTTTATTTTCAACAGAGAATTCTCTCATCCTAACTCTCTGGTTAGAGAGGCCAACCACACCATAGACATGCTAAGAGAGGAAGAGCAAAGAGTTTTGTGCAGAATCACTTCAGGATGCCCATCAACAGAGGTCTGGAATCCTCCTCCTTTCAACTGGTATAAAATCAATTGGGATGGGGCTATTGATATTAGAGCAGCATGGCATCAGTCCTTCCCTTAGTCCAGATCATGTGGATGCAGCTGCTGATGACAGTATCAAAGGTCCTGATATGCAGTCACATTCTCCATCAAGTGAATCTGCCTCTTGTAACAAACCTTCAGTCAATTTACTAAATAGCCCTTCTCATAGATGAGTTGTAATGTATTTTTATGTAAATTTAGTGGTAGTTATTTGTGGTGTACAGAATAGAGGTAGTACGAATATTCCCTAGTCTGTTAGTTGTGTCTGTCCATTTTTGGTATAAAGCAATGGCACTGTGTAAACGAAATATATGAGATGAATCAAAAGTTTTCAAACATTCCTTTCCATTCTCTATTCTCAACCTAGCTTTCTTCTTCTTGTTATTCTTACATGGTATCAAGAGCCTAAGGTTGAGAATTTTTTTTCTCTCATGGCTGCTGAAGAACCCAAATCCCCCACCAAATCCCCCTTTCTCGATTTCAATAATATTATCAATCCATACAGATTGGACCATGGTGATAACCCTTCCATTCCCTTGGTTCCTGACCTTCTCACTACTGAGAACTATACAACCTGGTCAAGAGCTATGTGTCGAGCTCTTCGTGCAAAAAACAAGCTTGGTTTCATCAATGGAACCTTGTCAAAACCAAAATCCAACTCTGACCCTCTCTATGATGCATGGGAAAGGTGCAATAACTTAGTTGTGTCCTGGCTCCACAACTCTATCAACCCATCACTCAAATCCAGCATTGCTTTGGTAGATAATGCTGCACAAATCTGGAATGAACTCAAAGACAGATTTACTCAACAAAATGGCCATAGAATCTTTCAACTTAAAAAGGCATTATCAGGTTTGCAACAAGATACTGACTCTGTTAGTATTTACTTTGGCAAGCTTAAAACTCTGGGGGATGAACTTGGGATCTATGAACCAATGCCTGACTGCACTCGTGGAAAGTTGGCTGTGTTACTTGTCAGATATCAAAGAGATTGTATTATACAATTTCTCATGGGTTTAAATGACTCTTTTCAAGTTACCCGTGACCAGATCATGCTTATGGACCCTTTGCCTCCCTTAAACAAAATTTTCTCTATGATTCAGCAGCAAGAGATGCAACACCTAATGCTGTCTGGTCTTCCTTCAGCAGACTCAATGGCATTTTCTGTCAAAAACACCTCATATAAATCTGTTTCTAAACCTTTTTCCCAACCCAAACGAGACAGACCCTTTGCAAAATTCAAGGCCATGCATTAGAGACTTGTTTTAAGGCAGGCAATGCCCCAACCCCCATCTGTAATCACTGTCATATGACAGGTCATATAGCAGAAAAGTGCTATAAGTTATACGGTTATCCATCCGGGCATAAACTTCATGGTAAAGTTAAACCACAGGGGTTTTCTACTGCAAACATGACCTCACTTGAACCAGCTGACCCCTCAGATGACAAATTGACCTTTACCAAAGACCAATATCACAAACTGTTATCTCTGTTGCAGCCAAAAGAAGTATCCATTGCCAACCACTCAGTCAATAATGTTTAGGGAGATTGTACACAGCATTCCACCATGAATACTGTTGTTTCTTGTCTCAATTCTTTCACTTCAATACACACCTCCACACAAACACCTTGGATCATTGATACTGGTGCTACAGATCACATGATCTGCAGCACCACCTTCTTCTCATCTATCACCTCGCAAGTTTCATTTCTAGTTAAACTCCCAAATGGCCACACTGCACCTGTCACTCACACTAGCACTATCCACATTACCAACACATTAACATTACACAATGTGTTATGTGTTCCTTCTTTTCATTTTAATTTAATTTCTGTAAAACAGCTAACCAATTCACTCTCTTGCTGTTTTATTTTTCTTTCACAATTTTGTTTTATCCAGGACCTTTTGTCATGGACCACGATTGGCATGGGTGAGATGAAGAATGGGCTTTACCATCTGCTTGCTGCACAAGTGTCCCCAACAGCTCTCTTAGACCATTTTTCCATTTCCTTACACAAAAATATTTCTGTTTCAGTTACTTCCAAAACTATTGATCTTGTTTCAGATATTTGGCATTGTCGTATGGGATATACACCCTTTTCCACATTACATGTAATACAAGATCCTTTAATCAAAAATCATGTTCCTCTCATTTCAAATCTCAATCCATGTCTTGTATGTCCACTTGCAAAGCATCATAGACTCCATTTTTCTGTTAGTTCACACAAAAGCAGAACCATCTTTGAACTTATCCACTGTGACATATGGGGACCTAATCCAATAACAACATATGATGGTACAAAATACTTTTTGACCATTGTAGATGATTATTCTAGGAGCACTTGGATTTATTTACTCAAAGCTAAATCAAACACCAGACCATGTATTGAAGCCTTCTGCAATCTGGTTGAAACCCAATTTCAAACCAAAGTTCAAACACTTCGAAGTGATAATGGCCTTGAGTTTCAAATGACAGATTTTTACAACAAAAGAGGAATTATTCACCATAGAACTTGTGTGGAAACTCCACAACAAAATGGGATTGCAGAAAGGAAACACCAACATTTGTTGAATATAGCTAGAGCACTTAAAATCCAATCTAATCTTCCCAACTCATATTGGAATGACTGCATACTAACTGCAGCTTACATAATCAATAGGATTCCCACCCCCTTGCTGTCTAATAAAACACCTTTTGAGCTTCTGTTCAACAAACCTCCTACATATTCTCACATGAGAATTTTAGGATGTCTCTGTTTTGCCTCTACCATATCTCAACATAGACAGAAATTTGACCCTCGAGGTAGACATTGTGTTTTTCTTGGTTACCCCTTTGGGGTAAAAGGATATAAACTTCTTGATCTAAACACCCAATCAGTGTTTATTTCTCGAGATGTTACCTTCCATGAACATGTGTTTCCTTTTCATCAACCCAACTTCACTCCACTTTCTTCATTATCAACTCCTCCTGCCTCAACTCAGCCTCTATATTCTTCTAGCTTAACTCCTTCACCTTCTTTTAGCCCTATCTTACCAATCACTTTAGAATCACAAACACCATCACCCATATCACCTGTCCATTCTACAAATTCCGCTCCCACTTCCCCCATTCCATCAATATCACCTCTTCTTTCTATAAATTCCCCTCCCACTTCCCCCATTCCATCAATATCAAATTCCCAATCTCCTCCTCCTCTTAGAAGATCCACTAGAACCAGAAAAGCACCTCAATACCTCCAGGATTTCCATTGCCAGCAAGCAACTTCAATCTCATCCTCTCAATCCGTGAGCATGGCATCAGTTCCCACAGGTATATCTTTTCCTTTAACTTCTTCCATTTCTTATCACAACTTATCTCCTGTCTTCTCTATTTTTTCTGCCACTATCTCCTCTAATAATGATCCACACACTTACACACAAGCTTCCAAGGATTCTGACTGGTGCAAGGCAATGGATACAGAAATTGAAGCATTAGAGCTTAACCATACATGGACCCTCACAGATTTACCCCCTGGCAAAACTGCCATTGCATGCAAATATGTATACAAAACTAAGTACCATTCTAATGGTACCATTGAGAGAAGGAAAGCAAGATTAGTTGCTAAGGCCTTTACTCAATAAGAAGGAGTGGATTACCATGAAACTTTTTCTCCAGTAGTAAAGATTGTAACTGTTAGAACAATCTTGTCTTTGGCTGCAATCAAAGGGTGGCACCTCCACCAATTCGATGTTAACAATGCTTTCCTTAATGGGGAGCTAAATGAAGAAATCTACATGAAAAGGCCACCTGGATACACCAAAGGACAACCTGGTCAGGTCTGCAAGCTACACAAAAGTCTCTATGAGCTTAAACAGGCCTCACGACAATGGTATGATAAATTCTCCACTTCCTTGGTTCAATTTGGTTTCACTCAATCCAAGGCTGATTACAGCCATTTTACCCTCATTACTGCTACCAGCTTTACTGCATTACTTGTTTATGTCGATGACATAGTGGCTGCAAGTAGTTCTTTTGATTCAATTTCAATACTCAAGACCTTCTTGAACACACACTTCAGGATTAAAGACCTTGGGACATTAAGATATTTCCTTGGCATTGAGGTTGCTAGATCCCCAAAAGGAATTCACCTCTGTCAAAGGAAATACACTCTCGATATCCTTGCTGATTCAGGTCTCTTAGCTTGCAAACCCTTAAAGCTTCCCATGGACCAAAACCACAAGTTAAGCAAATCCTCTGGAACACCTCTCTCTGATCCTACTTCATACAGACAACTTATTGGAAGGTTACTTTATCTAACCTTAACAAGACCTGATCTTAGTTATCCCATCCAAGTCTTAAGTCAGTTTATGGACCATCCCTCATCTTCCCACCTTGCTGCAGCACATAAGGTATTGAGATATCTCAAAAATGCACCTGGCCAAGGTATTCTACTTTCCACTACATCTTCCATTCACCTTAAAGGTTACTGTGATTCAGATTGGGCCTCTTGCATTTTCTTGGGTCATTCTCTCATTTCTTGGAGATCCAAGAAACAAACAGTTGTCTCAAGGTCATCTGCTGAAGCAAAATATCGTGCAATGGCTTCCATTTCTACTGAACTCACTTGGCTAAGACAGTTGTTCAAGGACCTCTCCATCTCTCACCCACAAGCTGTTGAACATTTTTGTGACAACCAAGCTGCTTTACATATAGCAGCCAATCCAGTTTTTCATGAGAGGACAAAACACATTGAAGTGGATTGTCATCTTGTTCGAGACAAAATTCAAGAAGGAAGCATCAAGACTGCCCATGTTCACACAACTTCACAGCTTGCAGACATTTTTACTAAGTCTCTACCTTCTCATGTTCTTTACTCACACCTCTCCAAGATGGGAATAGAAAACATCTATTCTTCATCTTGTGGGGGGGTATTAGAGCAGCATGGCATCAGTCCTTCCCTTAGTCCAGATCATGTGGATGCAGCTGCTGATGAAAGTATCAAAGGTCCTGATATGCAGTCACATTCTCCATCAAGTGAATCTGTCTCTTGTAACAAACCTTCAGTCAATTTACTAAATAGCCCTTCTCATAGATGAGCTGTAATATATTTTTATGTAAATTTAGTGGTAGTTATTGTGGTGTACAGAATAGAGGTAGTACGAATTTTCCCTAGTCTGTTAGTTGTGTCTGTCCATTTTTGGTATAAAGCAATGGCATTGTGTAAACGAAATATATGAGATGAATCAGAAGTTTTCAAACATTCATTTTCATTCTCTGTTCTCAACCTAGCTTTCTTCTTCTTGTTATTCTTACAATTGATAAGTTTAAAGAGCTGATCGGTATTGGCATTTGTGTTAGGGACTGTGAGGGTCAGATTGTTGCTACCTTAAGGCACAGTAAACAAATGTATCCTGATCCACTGCTAGCTGAGTCCTATGGTGCATTGCAGGCCATTAAGTTTGGCATTGATTTAGGCCTTGGACAAGTCATCATCGAAGGAGATTCTATGCAGGTTATTAATGACCTCAAGGCCACTGCTGAGGTTTGGTCCAGTGCAAGCATGTTCGTGAGTGAGGCTAGAGTGTTATCTAGTTGTTTTGCTAAATGTGAAGTTTCTCATGTCAGGAGAAATGGTAATAACATAGCACATTTGTTAGCAAAAAATGTTCTTTCCATTTCAAATTTCATTGTAACTGTGGAGGAGGCTCCTCCATGTATTTCTTATCTGTTATAATGAAATGTGAGAGATGATTTCCCTTCAAAAAAAATAAAAAAATTCTATATATGAAGACAAGTCAATGAAATTAAGGACAAAACATCAGAAAGGCAATAAAACTATATTCTCCAAATCCGTGGTGAGGAATAAATATATATGACTGATGAGGAGACATGGATTCCTACCTGCAGTTAGAGAAAGCACCCAATCGACGTCGTTGGAGACATGCATGGCATAGTAACCTAGCAGCCCTATCTCCTTGGCATAGGAAACCTTATTTTTTATAGCCTCAACATAGTCAGAACTAATAAAAGCTGATCCAACTATGCAATAATTCATCACATATGTAGCATCGTACATGAAAGCAACCCCATATCTCGGAATATAAAGTTGTTTGATATCTTTAAATTAATTATCAGTACCCGTAATGAGACTTAGATTATCTTTATTCATTTCCTGACGTATTGTTAATTTAAGAGGTTTTATTTTAATGTGGCGTAAGAAATTAAGGGTCTTAGTCAATATAATTAATAGTTGATCATTTTGGTATTACATATATAAATAGAGCATTGCTACTCATAAGCCCATACACCACACACCAAAATTTTTTTATTTTTTAAAAATTTTTTTAAAGTTTTTTTGGTTTTATTATTCTTAAAATAATTAAATTATTCTACTCATAATTTATATATCACACATTTGATATGAAAATAAAATTAAAAAAATTATAAAAAGGATGGTGTGTGGTGTATGAGGCTTAAGAATATAATTTTTCATATAAATATATTGGGTTTTAAGAAATATTAATGTTATTGATGAGATCAGGAGATCAAATTAATCTAAAAGGAATCTATATATATATATATATATATATATATATATATATCCTCGTATACTTGTAGATCTGTAGATCAGTACATATTTCCATTGTTTTCCACAAAGCATAGATTTCTGTTAGGAAAGGTTGGCCAAAAAATTAGACAATGCAACTTCTGCTACATATAACTTGGACTCTCAAACCTGTTTTCAAAAATGTCCTCTTGAAAATTATAGCAATCTCTTCTAACTTCTCTTGGTTGAACCTTTCCTGCATCTTCTCCCACAGTTGTTTAAAATCCATATCATTACTAATCCATATTGCCACAAATAGTCTTTTGCAGCGACAATTACTCGCTGAAAAAGAAACAATCTTATTTGGGGCGATTTTAACCGCTGCAAAAAATATGATTCATAGCGATTTTTTATCATGCTGCAAATAATATGAAGATATTTGCAGCGATATTTTGTGTATTCGCGATGATATAAAATGCTGTAAATACTTTTTCGCAACGATAAAGAGCTGAAATATGAACGTTATTTACGACGCAATTTATAATATTAGCAACGAAAAAAATTACTGCAAATAAAAATTTTTTGCGACGATTTTTGAATTTTGCTGGTTTAACTTTTAAGTGAGTCAACAATTGCGACGAATGTCCGGCGCATCATAAATCGCTGCGAAAGGTTATTTACAGTGATTTTGAGGGTTATTTGCGGCGATTTTTGACGCCGAAAAATGCCTTTTTTCTTGTAGTGTCCAACTCTAAAGCATTTAGAAAAATTACACAATAACCGCTTACCAATTACTACTTGGCGTAAAAATTAACTTATCAAAAAATATACATATGTTATAGTACTTATACCATATTATATATTAATAAGTACTATCTAATTTAATATGTACCGCTAATTAAATAGAAATATGTTAGTCACTTCATGTTAATATTCATGTTTAAGATCAGTAAGTTGATGTCAAGGAAGTACAAATAATAAGATTAAAATTTTATGTTAGATTAATTTTATAATATAACATATATAATATAATATATATATATTACTTCGGTTCGATTTTCAAATCGTGAAAATTAGTACCAGTTTTTAATGATTTTGAATTTTGATAACCATAATCGACCGAATCGGCACTATAGAACCGAACCACGAAACCAACAAAAAAATTCAAAACCAAATCACAAGGTGGTCTAGTTTTGTTTGAGCTTTGCTAGGTACAAGTGACTTCGCGCATCAAAACGCGTACCGACGCTTACATATTTTTTTATTGAAAAGAAAAATTTTGAAAGAAGAAGAAGGTCTATATCTCATGAAAATCATTTACATCTTAAATTTGCACCATTTCATTAAACATATGCCTTACATATCAATATCGGTGCGCGGTTTGGTGCACGAACTCACTTACAAGAAGACTTTTCCTTTTTGTTTTTATTGCCCAACATCAGCCATTATTTTAATTATTTTTTCATTTATTCATTTAAATAGTTTTAAGTCTTTCAACTATTTATTATTGGTATTTTTTTAACGATTAATTAATTACTCTTTTTGGTATAAAACGAGTCTAAATTAAACACTTTATTTCTTGTATGATCATTTCGTGGTCTGTGACAAGTAATAATTAAAGTCACAATACGATGATCGTGATATGTTGTGATTATCCTTGAACATGTTAATATATTAAGTTGTATTAATTAAGGTTGTTGTGAAGCTATCATCAACGCATATATATATAATTGGCTTGTCAAATGCATGGATTGTTAATTAACAATGGATGGAGAATAATATATATTTCCATTCATCAATTGTCATGTACTTACTGTATATTTGAATAATGTTATATACAATTTTAAGATGTGTAAATTTTATGCATTTTTATTTTTAAAAAAGAAAGTGAGATCTATCAGATTTTTTTCATGTCATGAGTTTCAAATTTATCAATTTTTTAAAAAGGTACCGCCGATCTTACATAATCTAAAACTACAAATACCATAAATATTTAGGGTAAGTAGGAGATTGCATATTCTTTAAGATTTGTAATCTAATTTTTATTGCGCCTAAAAGAAAAAAACAAATAAATAATGCCACGACCCTCATTTTGTTCTATTATTTTGACCGTTTATATATTTAATTTTTTTAATTTAATTTTTATTTATTGATTAAAGAAGTAACTATTTATGTATTGATATTTTTTTTATTTTTTAAAATTGTTTAAAGATATTGTTAAAAAATTAACAAAAAAAAATTATATATCTGGGCCGACGCGCCTAACGGTCGCTGGGCCACATAATCAAAACAAATTCTAGATTAATTAGTTGGCGTACACCTGCCGTCCTCCCACTTCATGTTTTCAAACCTTTAAAATATTTTTAGCAACGGTACGTGAACGACTTCATGATTACTTTACCAGAAATGGTAATTTGGTCGCGACGGTATAAGCGTCCCACAATTATTTTTAAAAAAATAAGTAAATATAAAATTTATATAAAAAAATTAATTTTTTAATAATAAACTTTATTTTTTTTTAAACTATTATACGACACTTGCCATATAATATTTAACATGCCATATTTGGCCATTGAAATTGAAAAAATACAAGTTTTTTATAATTAGTTTATAACTTTTGTATAAAATTGAAAGTAGTTTTGTAAATTAAAATTCATTTTTAATAAAAAAAAAATATAATTAATTGAGGAGTATTATAATCACAAAGACATTATATAAAAATAATTTCATAAACTGAAATAGTTTTATATGATCTGTTAAATCTAATTTATAATAAAAATAATTTTATAACCTAAAGAATCACATCATCAAACCATATCAATCTGTGAAATTATTTTTATGTAATTTTTTTATAATTAGAATATTTTTCTAATTATAAAGGAGTTGTAAGTATATTAATACCCTTATTTGGTCTTCCTGTGAGGTTGGATTGAAACCAATTATTTTATCCTGAAGTGTTACAGGCGCAGGTGCATATTCTAATATTGTTGTTGATGTTCTTGCTTCACAAATCAAGCACTTAATTATTTTTTGGTCTTTCTGCTCGGCCGGCTCGATCCCTTCTCAATAGATAGCCCGAACTGTGGTAATTCAAATCTGTACGTATGTGATTGGATTATTACTGAATTTAAAATAATGTAAACCCAACTTGTTTTAGTAACTGCGACGTCATGTGTTGAGTACTTAAATTGGGATCTCATCCATTAATTAGCACGAGATTGATTCTCTCTATTGCTGGATAAGACGTCTTGCTTCAATCGGTACTGCCATGGAAATTTGGCATATCGATACTGCATGGCATTATTTTCAAGTGCTTGCTTCTCTAAATACACCAAATTTCTGCTAGCTCCTGACAGCATCAGAAAGCTTTCAGCAATGGTGTCTAATGTTTCTATCAGCTTCCTCTTTCATATTTTCTTATCCCAGATGATCTTTCATCGGCCTTCTGTAGCTCAAACTTGGGTGAAAGCTGGTTATTGGCTTTCCCACGCAGATCCCCCCATTTCTGACATAAACTCAAAGCTCTTCACTCACCTTTTCTGTGGCTATGCCGGTATAAGCGTTTCAACCTATACGAGCTATCCATCCCATCTTCTGCTGACTCAAAATTCTCCGCCTTTGCGGAAACAGTAAAACGAAAGAATGCATCAATCACCACCCTTCTTTCTATTGGACGTGGAAAAGCAACCTCGATCTTTACACAATGGCCAATAGTTCTGTTCATAGAAAGTCCTTCGTTGATTCTTCAATAAAAATAGCAAGAAACTATGGCTTTCAAGGCCAAGAACTCAACTGGTTCTCGCCGAGTACAAGATGAATAGATGAGATTGAACAGAGAAATCGATGAAAAGATGAACTGTATTGAATATTTCTGGTAACCGCTCCACTTCGAGGGAGCTCCTCCATAAGATTTTGAAACAAATCAGGAAATAGTGTAGATGATTCATTTCCTTCCCTACCCGTGCGTATTTAACTATCGTAGAGTTTTTATTACAACTGGGCCCATGGGCCTAACATAAAGTAGTAATTAATTAACAAGCACAATAAGATAAATGGCCTAAACCCATCAAGAGCCCAACGCCCATATGCTTCAACAATCCTTCACAACAGATCACTTAGCTTCCCGAACACTTCACACTTAATGTTATTTCTCAATTAAAGAAGTGAAAAGAATGTTTCGAAGACAAGTGAAAACTTTTTTGAGTTCAGATGTTTGTGTTTTATATGTTTGAGATGGAAGATTAGTGTTTGGCGTATTGCGTCGACGACCACCATATTAAAAACAAAGTTTGGGTCTCATTATCACGATATACATATAAGTTGGAATGAGATGAGACGAAAGTTAAATAAAATATCATTATAATATAATTTTTATTTTAAAAATTTTAAAAATTTTAAATTATTTATTATATTTTATGAAAGAGTTTGAGAGAATTGTAATTATTAAATAAAATAAGATTGTTTGTGTAACCAAACGAGTACGAAGTTTTTCAAAAAAGTATATAACATAAAAGAAAAAAAAATCATAGTCACGATCGAGGCCGGTCTATGAATTAAGTAATTAAGTCATTGCAACGGGTTTTGCCGTCCGGCTACTTTGAATTTTTGCCTATGGAATGGTGCAAGATGATAGTCTTGTCCTTAAACAAGTTGATTTAAGTTGTGTTAATTAAGGTTATTGTCCATATATCCTTGGTCGGAATTAACATTACTCATCAGCCTTATAATTTGCCTGCCAAATGGATTATTAGAGAATGTTTCATTAATCAATTGTCAAACAGATCCAATTATGTGTAGTGGTTGGCATAATCCTTAAAGACATTTGTAATCTATTTTTATTGCATGAAAGAAAAAGAAGAGGTTCAATTAATTGGTCCTGCCGTCCTGCTTCTTCCTACTTTTGAACATGCCATTTGTCAGGTTTCGTTTGTTTTTTAAATTCATTTCAATTTATTATTATAATTTTTTTTTTAATTTTAATATAAAATATAATAAATAATTAAATTTTTTTAAATTTTAAAATAATAATAATATTAAAAAATAATATTTTATCACCTTAATTTAATTTAACATTCATACGCAATTTTAAACTAGCTCCTAGATTATATAATTCGGTTTAATCCCAGTTTTGCCTCTCAGCTTTTAAACAAAAAAGACTTTGAATTTGGCCTAGAGTTTATCGTCACACAGGTTGTTCCGTTTTCTTATAAATAATAGCCTCTAATAGTGGCTTGCCACGTAGACATCACGTTTCCTCAATCTTGCAACGCACTGCAAAGGAAGAAAAACACCCTTCCCGTGCCTCTCTCTCTCCCTCCTCTCTCCCTCCCTGCCTCCGCCATGGGAACCCCACAGAGCAGTTCTTCGCATGGCAAAAATGGTAAAACATCATAGCCAAATATAATGGACACACTGTGGCTGGCTTCGAAATCCAAATATCATGTAGATCTAGAAAAATGTATAACAAGGTCTTCCCTTCCCTCATCTATGCCCGACTAATTTCGTTTTTCCACCCGCCGCTGCCAGATGCCGACGCAACTAGAAGCTGTCGTTGAGTCCGTCTTGAAATGGTTTTTTTTTTCTTATCCTCGTCGTTGATTTGTGAAAAATATATCATATCTTCTAACCCTGATTTCATGGACAGGATTTTTTATGCTCGATAATCTACTACTCATTTGGCCTTTTTAAAAAATGATTTCCGAAAAGCAATTATAGTGAAAACACAAGCTTTTAAGCTATATTTCTTAAAAAGTAATCATTAATCAGATTTAAGAATGTCTTCTAACCCCAATTTAATGTCCAAAATCTTTACCTAACGTCCCGTATTTTTTTAGTGTATTTTTTTATTTGAAAGATTATTTATTATTAATTTAAAATTTGATTATCTTGATTTAAATTTTCAGATTTTAGCGGGTTTATATTTTTATGATTCTTAATTTGTGAAAATTAAGTTTGACATGTTTCTTTAATATTAATTATTGTTATGCATTTAATTTTCTTTTCATTTTAAATTAACTTCTTGTTGGATTTAATTATTTATTTTATTTTTAATCACTACGTTTGAATTATTTTATTTTACTTGCTGTTTTAAAATCGTTTCCGTTTGATCTTTTTTGTGACCTAAGATGTGAGGATTGAATTCCATTTCTTTCCCTCATTTTTTTCTTTTTCCCTTTTCCTTTTTTTTTCCTTCTTTTTTCTTTCTTTTTATCCTCTCCTCTCCCGCGCCCCACACGTCTCTCCCTCTCTCTTCTCTCCGTCCGTGCATCGTCTCCCAGCCCGCCGCCGTGCGCCGGTGGTGACCGACACTGTCCCTCCCTCTCACCTCCCCTTCGACCGGCGACCACCTCCCTGTAATTTCAGCCCTCCTCGCGCCGCCGTTAGCCCCGCACACCACACCAAGCCGTGGCACTCCTTGCGCCGTTGCGCCGCCGTCGCACCACCTCCGGCCACCATCTTCTCACCAGATCATCATCAACCTTCTAGCAACCTAATGCACCCATCATTGGCTCCGATCTGTCACCGGTGAAGCCCATCTATCTCCATCTCCGATTTGAGCATTTTGGCCTTAAATCGCCGCCCACGCCGCCACCCACGGCTAATCACCACCACCACTAGCTTCACTGACATCCCTAAGTCCTACCCTATCAATCTCGGGTCATCATTTACACCCGTTCAAAAGTGGGTTTTTGAGACCCACGGCCACAGTGCATTTCGAACTGTTTTGTTGCTGCATTGCAGCTTCTAGTACCTCCGTGATCTTTCAAAAATTATATTATAGTATTGTAAGTATTTTTCCCAAAGAACTTTTGAGATGTAAATGTATTTTTGCGCTAATTCATATTTACTGTGAATTTGTTGATTATGCCGGACTGAGTCCGAGGAGTAAAGGAGTCAGTTGGATTGGATGATGAAATTGTTTGTGTGAGATTGGTTTATGCTTTGAAATTTGTTGGCTGTTTCGGGTTTAAATATTGGTGTTTTGAGTTTGATGTTGGTCATGGTGGATATTGGTGATTTTTAAGAAGTGATGATATATTTTGGGATTATGAGGGTTTTAAGTTTTGAGATATTAAAATAGATTATTTTAGAAGTTTAGGCTTAAATATCGAAATCCGTGATTGATTGAAAACTTACGGAAATTGTGTGATTATTTTTATAGGTGACGATTTATAGTTGACTCGACTTTTTTGAGGAAAATTCTGAAAAACTAAGTTGTCCAGGTAAGCGGGGTTCATCTACTAGTTTTGCATAAAAGAAATGAAATGAGGTCGACTTTGAAAATATGCATGTTTGTTTGAAAAGAAATATGAAACGATCTCAAATGTTTGTTCTGCATATGCATAAATTCTATATAAGAGAAATTATTTTCTGTCATGACTGGTATAGATATGAGCTAATTTTACGCATTCTGTTATGAACTATGCAAAATGAGCGAATATAAAAAATCTAAAAGTTTTTGTTATAAATAAATGAAGATGTTTTGGACTCTGTTTATTTCGAACATGGGAAATGATCTGAAGCTATTCAGTATTTTGTTTTGATATGATGTGTCATCTGAAAACCTTGGCATTAAGTTCTGATTCTGTATTTGAATGTGATCTGGTTCCGATGATGTTCCGTTATGTTTCTATTAAGGCCCAGCCACGGGTATAATGGTGGTTTATAACCTTACCACGGGGGTGAAACATGGTATACGGCCCAGCCACGGGTATAATGGTGGTTTATAACCCTACCACGGGAGTGAAACATGGAATACGGCCCAGCCACGGGTATAATGGTGGGCTGGGCATAATGGTGGCTTATAACCCTACCACGGGGGTGAAACATGGAATACGGCCCAGCCACGAGTATAATGGTGGTTTATAACCCTACCACGGGGTGAAACATGATATACAACTCAGCCACGGGTATAATGGTGGTTTATAACCCTACCACGGGGGTTAAACATGATATTTGTCCTGATGTGATGCTATGAGATGATATGAATATAATGTTTCAGTTTGGATCTGCCAAAGGACTTTCTTTTTAGGAACAAGTTTGTTTTTCTGAAAATTTCGCTCTGATGTTTTGTAACAAGTTTTGTTTATACATTCTGAAAGAAAATATGTTGTTTTGTTTTTGCATTCTGAAAGTAAATATCTTGTTCTGCATATCGAACTTTATAAATGCTCATGTTTACGTGCTAGTATATGCTCTCTGCTTACTGAGTTGTTGATAACTCACCCCTTATCTCCACAATATTTTTCAGATATTTTGATGGTTTAGCTGAGGATCAAGATTTTGAGGCTTTGGGTGAAATGATGTATGTATAGTGGCTTGAATCAAAATTTTCTTTATGATATTGGGAATTTGGAGTCTATTTTTATATTGTTGGAATGTGAGTTTAAGTGGTAGGAAGTAACTCTCCAACCCGTGCGGGACCGGGGTGTTACACCTTAGTTGTTGCTAAATTATTGGTTTGCATGTATGTGGTGCCCGACATCTTCACCAGGGGAAGGAGGAGTCAACTAGTGATTCAAATTAAAAAGAGCTATCCTTTTCTATCCGATTAGTAGAATCTGGGAGTGGTTTTGTAGTTTCATGAAGAAAAATAAGATCAAATTAGAGATGCAGGTTTGGGTGCTTTGTTTTTGCTATCCTGTGATAAGGTGCAACAATTTACTATGAAGACTCCTGATGTATTAGGTGCCGATAAGCTCACAAACTAGGAGCTACCTGTTCAAAGAGGAACTGTTCTGCTTATGATCACTAGACATGATGAGTTGTATCATTGGTAGTTTTCTTTTGTTCCCAATGATTTCAGGCGTATGAACTGTGGAAATTAAGAGTTTGCTACTCATAATCTCATATACCACATATTATACTTTTTTTTTTTGAATTATTTTTGTTCAACTAATTGAATTATTCTACTCATTATCTATATATCAAATATTTGATAAAAGAAAGAAAAAAAAGTGTGGTGTGTAAAGTTATGTTTAAAAATTTTCAAAATATGTGGTATATAAATTATATTTCAAAATAATAGTCTATATTTAAATAAATTATATATAAATACATATATATATATATATAAATTATAAATAATCTAGTCTAAATTGAGGGTTAAAAAATAAGTTTGTAGTTTGAATAAACGAAAAAAAAAAAGGCCAAAATTGAGGTCGGTACCGCCAATATTTAGGCCGGTACGAAATGGGTATGTACCTGTACCGACCAAATGGCCGATACGATACGAAATCCAAAACAGTGGTCATGAGGGCAATAAATCTGAATTGCAACAAGAAAACTCTTCATATGTTTATTTATTTATTTTTTAATTAGAGTCAGAGTCGGAGGTGTCGCCGGACAGACTTTAACTCTTCGATATTTTACATATGTTATAAAAATATGTATTATTTATATGTTGATCATATATATTAATATAGAACTTACATAGTTAAATTCAATAATATAATACTATGAGCTAATTATTATAAAATAATATGCTTATACTAAAATATAAATAGACTAATAATTTAATATATGTAAACATGATAGTATTATTACCATACATAATATAATAACATGGAATTAGACACTAAAAATAAGTTTAGTATAAAATTAAGTTAGAAATAAGTTAGATACTTGTATAACGTGTAATTAAAAACTATAGTATAAGTCTAGTATAGAAATAAGTAAATTAGATTAAATTAATAACATATAATACTAATTTATTAAAGTATAATAACATATAATTAGATACTAGAAATAACTATAGTAGAAATAACTTAGAGGCTAGTATAATATAATAATTTTTAATACTATAGTACTATAACAACATGATGTAATTAGACACTATAGTATAAGTCTAGTATAAAAATAAATTAGATGTTATTATATAAAAAAGTTTAGTATAATTAGTTAATAACACAATACTAAGTAATTAAATTATTACAAGGGGTTTTGCCGTCCGGCTACTTTGAATTTTTGCCTATGGACTGCGTACAAGATGATAGTGATCTTGTCCTTAAAACAGATTAAGTTTGTGTTAATTAAGGTTATTGACTCAATCCTTAGTCGGAACATCATCCATCAGGCTTATAATTGGCCTGTCAAATGGATTAATATTAGAGAATGTTTCATTGACCAATTCTCAAACAGATCCAATGTTGGGTAGTGGTTGGCATAATTGCTGCCCAGTTCATACTGTTGAACCTTGCATTGTTTGAAAGTGTGAACGACTTCATTATTCTCGTCTGCCTATGAGATAGATATTCTCGAAAATAAGTATTAAGTGAACTTTAATCTAATTATCAGATTCGATAAAGTTCAGTATTAAGTGAACTTTAATCTAATTATCAGATTCGATAAAATTCCATAATTCACCAAAATAAATTTAACTTCTTCAAACTTTAAAACAAATATAATATTAAAAAATTATTTTATAATAAAATTCAACTTTTTTTTTTTTTTTTTCATTTTTCAAAACTCTATAAAGCATCATCGTATACAGGCAATCCCATCATATCCATTTTTATCAAGGCCTGTTTTCTCCTACCCACAAAAGCCGCATTAATTTGAAGTCTCCTCTCGGTCTTCCTCAGAAAACTAATCCGCCTCTGCAACCACATTGCAATCTCTTGCTTCCTTTAGTATAATAGAGGTATAACCTTAGCTCCATGGTGTCCAAAACTATCGTTGTTGTTTTCCTTATGTTTCTGTCTTTAGAATTGAAGCCTTCAGGGGCACAAACTTGGGTGAAAGCAGGTTACTGGTACTATGGCAGTGAGTTCCCAATTTCTGAGATAAACTCAGCCTTATTTAGTCACCTTATTTGCGCTTTTGCTGATTTAAACTCTTCCTCCTACGAGGTCTCTATCCCGTCCGCACGTGAGAAAAACTTCTCCACCTTCACGGAAACTGTTAAAAAAAAGAATCCATCCATTACGACCCTTCTTTCTATTGCGGGAGCAAATGCAAGCTACACAACCCTTTCATTGATGGTTAGCGATGGCTCTTTCAGAAAATCTTTCATCGACTCTTCGATAAGGATAGCGAGGGATTACGGCTTCCAAGGCCTAGACCTTAGTTGGGTTTCAGCAAACACAACCTCAGACATGACCAATATGGGATTACTCTTTCGGGAGTGGCGAGAAGCCGTGAATTTGGAGGCAAAGATCAACTCTAGCCTGAAAGAATTGATCTTGACAGCTGCAGTTCGATACACCCCATTTGTAGAAGGTGCTTCTTTCCCTGTGGACCCAATCAGGATCTACTTGAACTGGGTGCATGTCAATGCTTTTGACTACCATGCGCCTAACTGGTCAAACATTACGGGTGCTCATGCAGCCTTGTATGACCCAACAAGTCAGTCTAACACAGATTATGGCATTGGCGAATGGATTCGTTTAGGCTTGTCTGCAAGCCAGTTGGTTCTGGGTTTGCCTTTCTACGGTTATGCCTGGGCGTTAAAGAATCCCAACGACAGTGCTATAGGCGCGCCTACTACAGGTCCAGCATTTCTAGATGGTGGACCCATGAGCTATAAGGCCATCAAGGACTACATTCAGCAACATAGAGCTGTTGTAATGTATAATGATACATACGTAGTGAAATACGGCGTAGTACTTGGATCGACCTGGATCGGCTTTGATGATGTTGAAGTTGTCAAAATTAAGGCTTCTTATGCCAAGGAGAAGAAGCTACGTGGTTACTTTGTGTGGCAAGTGGCACAGGATGACAATTGGGAGCTTTCTCGAGCAGGTAGGAGATGCTGCACTCACTAGATCTATTTGATTCTTCCTCTGCATAATACTAGTGGGACGTTAATCTAGTTGCCTGCATTTTAAAATTCGAATTCAGAATATGAATTGAATTATCATCTTGGCTAAAAGAATTTAAAAAGCCCAAAATTAACAGGAAGAAAGATTGAAATGGCCTCCTCTGTTCAACTGTATAAAAATATTCGTTTAATTTTTTATTCTATTTTTGTTGATTGGTTCGTTTGTTTTTTTTTTTTTTTTTCTCTTTTTTTCTACTCTTTATGTTCTGACTTTGTCCTGACTTGGACGGCCCTCAACAAATTGATTTTTCGTGGATTTTCCTGCGTCAATGGATCAGCTTGGATTGGTTTTGATGGTGTTGAGGCTGTCGAAACTATGGTGTCAAAACTACTAGACAATGTAGTAACATCTCTACTGATATATTTCTCTCTGATTGAAAAATGATTTTCGCAGCAGCTCAAGGGGTTGACAGTAATCAGAACCTAAAGTGGAGATTATTAGTGATCATTTTGGTTCCAACTGCTTTGTTTATTCTCATAGTCTTGGTGATCATGTGCTCTTTAAGGAAGAGAAAGCTAAAATCAAAAGGTGATATCTTTTGCTTCAGTTGTAAGTAGGATTTTGATTATTTACTGCATTTTAAACCAATTAAAAAGAAAAATTGACGTTTATGAATATTTTTTTCCCATGTATTTGCTTACCCCCTGGTGATACGGATGGTGGACGCAGCTAAAGAACCAGAAGCACAAGTCAACAACATAGTAACTGCTGGGAACATACATAACAATGTTCCTGATCTTCAGATCTTCAGTTATGCTGATATTGAGATGGCTACTAGTGCATTTTCATTTGAAAATAAGCTAGGAGAGGGTGGATATGGTCCTGTTTACAAGGTAAACATTTTTAGTATTAAGTCATATATAATAAGGAATTGTTCTGAAATAAAAATTGCGGCTGCTAGCTGCTGTATATATCTTGTCAAGGTATACTAATGGCGTATTTTATACAAAAGTCTTGTAATAAGCCTTATCAAGCCAAACATACTAACCACAAGTGTCTATATCGCAGGGTATTCTTGAAAATGGACAGGAAATAGCAGTGAAAAAACTTTCAAAAACTTCCACACAGGGCTTTGAGGAGTTCAAGAATGAGGTTATACTCACAGCAAAACTGCAACATGTTAATCTTGCTAGAGTTTTGGGATTTTGCATAGAAAGGGTTGAACAAATGCTGATCTACGAATACATGCCTAACAAAAGCTTGGACTTCTACCTATTTGGTAGGAATCCTTTCTGCTTATAGTTGATACTCTGCCTTCTAGTTTTTTATTACAAAAGGAATGTCATGGCACATTGGTTTGTATAATGTGATTTGATGCAGATCCGGCAAGACAATTTCTTTTGGATTGGAGTAAACGTGTTCAAGTCATTGAAGGGATTACTCAAGGACTTCTATATCTCCAAGAATACTCAAGATTGAGAGTAATTCATCGAGACCTGAAAGCCAGCAATATTTTACTTGACAATGAGATGAAGCCTAAGATATCAGATTTTGGTATGGCAAAGATTTTTGCAAAAGATGAACATGAAGCAAACACCGACCGGATTGTTGGAACATAGTAAGTACTCTAATGGTTATAGTTTAACAACAATTAAGCATTCTTGTCAGATGATGATGTGTATCATCAACCAATGCAGTGGCTACATTCCTCCAGAATATGCTAGACAAGGTTTATATTCGACCAAATATGATGTTTACAGCTTTGGAGTTTTACTGCTGCAAATCATAAGTGGCAAGAAGAATGCCTGCTGCTATGGACAGGAGGAAGATTTAAACCTCCTAGACTATGTAATTTGGTTTAATCCTACTTTGTCTCCCTGCTTTTAAACAAAAAAGACTTGAATTCTGCTTTTTTAGCTACACAAGTTGTATCATTGGTAGTTTTTTTTTTTTTTGTTTCCAATGATTTCAGGCATATGAACTGTGGAAATCAGGCAAAGGCCTGGAGCTAATGGACCCATCGCTGGATGATGCATTTTCATCATGCAAATTAATCACATGCCTGCAAACAGCTCTTTTATGTGTTCAGGAAAATGCAAGTGATAGGCCATCCATGTCGAAGGTGTTTTCAATGCTAAGAGGTGAAACTGCTGCTCTCACAGTCCCAAAAAGGCCAGCTTTTTCTACAAAAAAAAATGAAGATCATGAGGGCAATAAATCTGAATTGCAACAAGAAAACTGCTCCATCAACGATATGACAATCTCCCAAGTGGTGGCCCGATAAGTAAGTATGGATATCTTTCCGGAGGGAGAGGTTCATAATGGGTGGAAAAATTCGTAGGCTGTGTAAAAATTCAAAAATCCGACTTTGGTAATGACTAGCACCGTTGGAGTTTTTTTTTTTTTTGCTTTTCTAGTCGGAGTCGGAGTAGGATTTGTAGCCTGACCGACTCTACCTCGGACTTTAGCCTCCACCTCCGACTTATACCTCTTGCTCTTATATTAATATATATATATATATAGATTATAAAAATATATATTGTTACTCATAAAAAGTCTAGAACTTGCGTAGTTAAATCCGATACTATACTAGTATATGTTAATTATTATAGAATCATATAATTATATTATAATATAAAAGACTTAGTCTAATAGTGAGTAATATGAAATAGTCTAGCATAATAACAAATAATTAGAAAAAAAAACGGTTAATAGTGTACTATAATAACAAGTAATAGTGTAGTTAGTTTAAATTTTTATTTTTTTTCCTTTTGTGGAAATGTTTGGCTGTCACATTTAGAGATAATTTCCATTTCGTTTGTCTTACCTTACAACTATTAGTTGTAATGATTCCCTTAATTTCCAGTTTCAGCTTTGCTTTAATGGTAACAAATCCATTATACATACTACTTCCAAGATAACAGGATATTTTTCCCTCTTTATAAAAACTACACTTCAGAAAGCCCCAAATGCTTTATGATTGAGCTAGCATTTCGGAGATTGTTACATCATTGATGGAACAATATTCTTGCTGCCATTCAGATTTCTTTTCCTCATCTTCATTTCCTTTTGAATACGCTGGCTTTTTGGGGATTGCAAGAGCAGCAGTTTCACCTTTCAGCATTGAAGAAACTTCCAACATGGATGGTCTATCAATTGCCTTTTCTTGAACACATAAAAGAGCTATTTGCATGCATGTGATTAATTTATATGATGAATGTGTATCATCCAAAGACTGGTCCATGAACTCCATGCCTTTTCCAGATTTCCACAGGTCATATGCCTAAAATATTTGAAGAGTGCCGATATTATATGATGTTACTCACGTAGCTCATAGTAACGCGAATTATGCTCAGCCCAGAGAGAAAAACAAAGGGAGAGAGAGATGAAAGCAGTACGTGTTAAACCAACTTACATATTCTAGAAGGGTTAAATTTTCAGTCAGATCATTACAACTGCCATTCTTCTGGCCACTTATGATCTGTAGTAGCAGAACTCCAAAGCTGTAGACATCGGATTTAACAGAGTACAAGCCTCGTCTAATATATTCAGGAGGAATGTAACCACTGCATGCATGGGTTGATTCTACATCAAACACTATTTGACAAGAATACTTACAAAATTGAATTAAACTTTGGCCATGATTAGAATACTTACTACGTTCCAACAACCCGACCCGTGTTTGCTTCATGTTCATCTTTTGTGAAAATTTTAGCCATGCCAAAATCTGATATCTTAGGCTTCATCTTGTTGTCAAGTAAAATGTTGCTTGCTTTTAAGTCTCGGTGGATTATAGTGAATCTTGAGTATTCTTGAAGATACAGTAGTCTTTCAGTAATCCCTCCAATGATATGAACACGTTCATTCCAACCCAAAAGCAATCGTCTGGTAAGGTCTGCAACATCAATTTGAGCATAAAAAGACAGGTTAGGAGATTTGAGTTGATGTAAAGTACGACTCATGGACCAAAATGCTAAGGTCTACTAGTTTTTACGCTCAATATTTGCCTATTCTTTACTAATTGTTGTACTTAACTCAAATATGCAAAAACAAATTCCTACCAAAGAGGTACAAGTCCAAGCTTTTGTTAGGCATATACTCATAGATTAGCATTTGTTCATCCCTTTCAATGCAAAATCCCAAAACCCTCACAAGATTAACATGCTGCAGTTTTGCTGTGAGTATAACTTCATTCTTGAACTCCTCAAATCCTTGTTTAGAGCCTATGGAAAGTAATTTCACTGCTATTTCCTGTCCATTTGCTAATACACCCTGGAACATAGACACTCCAGCATGCTTAGTATACATATTCAACCAGCTAGCTCATAATTCCAGGATAGACTTTCCTATTTCCAATATTACAGATCATTGCGTATACTTATATACTAATTATAGATATAACCCAAATAACAGAAAAGTTTACCTTGTAAACGGGACCAAAACCACCCTCTCCTATCTTATTTTCAAATGAAAATGCTTTTGTAGCCTTCTCAATATCTGTATAACTAAAGACCTGAAGACCAGGAACGTTGATATTAACCTCAACACCAGCTGCTATGTTGTTGTTGACTTTCGCTTCTTGTTCTTTAGTTGCTATGACCGAGTCGATAAATGTAACACCCCAAACCCGGTTGGCCTGGAGAATTACTACCTGTCTCTTAAGAACTTATTTTCCAACACAACTAAAAAGAAACTCAAATCTTTAATAGCAAAACTCAATATCAAGAGTTCTAAATAACCACATTGAAAACTCCACAAAGCCATTACTGCAGCCAAAATAATTTAAGGAGTCCGTAATCTCTCGGTAGTCATAACAACCCAATCAATAATTTCATAAATCTTACTGAAACTCAAGATATTAATAAAACCCAAAGACATTAAAACTAAGAACATCAGAAGTCCTTCTTCTACCAACATCTCATCTGCTTAAACACAAACAGCAATCTAATCCAGGTCCTTATTTGGACTCTCCACATCATCTGAAAAATATTATAATGATAGGGGGTGAGTTTTCCAGAGTTATCATGCAGAACAGAACATATTTTCAAAAATAACAGAGCGATGGTTTTAAGACAAGTAAAACCCATAGTGCTTTGGCATAACATAAACTGAGTATCATCATCAGATCAAAACAAAGCATCAAACAGAGCAGAGACCATGTTTCACCCCCGTGGTAGGGTTGTGCTAACCCCGGTGGCCAAACCAGGCAGAGACAGCGGTGAAATCTTTCCTTTATTCTTCTCAGAGCCCCGAGTGTGCACACAGGAAAGACCAAAATAAAACCACTTTGTTTCCAAAGTGGGTGCACTCAGAGACAGAGAAGTTGGTACCAACCTAAACAGAGCAGAGCATAACAGAGCATAGCAAAGCAGAGACAGAGTCAGATACGAAAACCAGTACACCATGCCAAAGGTTTTCAGATGTTATATCAAAATAATACAGAGTACCAAAACAGAATCAGACAGTTTACACACGCTGAACACAAAAGCCAGAACATCTTTCTAAATAAATGCACAACTTTTCATATTCTCAATATCGCTCTTTTTCTAGATTTCAGAAACCACATGACATAATTTAGCTCATGTCTACACAATGCATGTCAGAACATATTTTTCTCTTTTTCGTACAGATTTCATGAATATGCAAATAAACGACCGATGTTGGTTTTGTTTTTCCCAAGTTCTCATTTCACCACAAAAATATGCAAAGTTTTCAGAAAATCAACCTCAGTCTCAAATAATTCGTGTAAGGCCTAGCATAGGAACCCCGCTTACCTGACTCCTGCAGCGCATTATCTATGACTTGAATACGGTCTCTATCCGTCTCGTCACCTATTCATAAAAATAAAATAAACTAAGTATTAAAGTCCAACAACACAAAATTGGTCTTAGACAACTTAAGACCCAATTTCTAGACCACAATTCAGTAAGTTTAATCAAACTCAATCAACCAAATAATAATCCGGACACCCCACACTTCAACCCAAAATATTCTATACCAATCTCAATATTGTCCAATACAAGCATCAAAACCAATGTCAACTCCGATTATCACTAACTCACACTTATTTCAGCAGCTCATACTTCCCAAGCAATCGTCAACAATTTAACTAGGACGACACTACACACTACTCTCTCTCCGTTTACAACTCCACAATAGGAAAAAAATATCTCAACACTTCTAGATGTTAAAAGGCCCCAACAAACCCTTCTAAACATTTCCAAAACATCAAACCAATAATCTAAAAATATATCATCACTTCCTAAAAATCACCAATATTCACCATGACCAACGTCAAACTCAAAACACCAATATTTAAACCCGATACAGCCAACAAATTTCATAGCATAAACCAATCTCACACAAACAACTCCATCATCCAATCCAACCGATCCCCTTACTCCTCGGACTCAGTCCGGCACAACCAATAAATTCACAGTAAATATGAATTAGCGCAGAAATACATTTAAATCTCAAAATTTCTTTGGGAAAAATACTTACAATGCTATAATATAATTTTTGAAAGATCACGGAGGTGCTAGAAGCGGCAACGCAGAAACAAAACAGTGCCAAATGCATTGTGGCCGTGGGTCTCAAAAATCCACTTTTGAACGGGTGTAAACAAAGACCCGAGATTGATAGGGTAGGGCTTAGGGATGTCGGTGAAACTAGTGGTGGTGGTGGTTGGCAGTGGGTGGCGGCGCAGAGGGCGGTCGAAGTCTAAAATACCCAAAACGAAAATGTTGATGGTGGGGCTTCACCGGTGACAGATCGGAGGTGGGGTTGGGTCCAATGGGTTGCCAAGAGGTCGAGGATGAAGTGGTGAGAAGATGGTGGCCGCCTGGCCGGAAGTGGCGTGACGGCGGTGCTGGAGCGAAGGTGATGCCGCGGCTTTGAAGGGCTGCTGGTGGTTAATGGCGGCACGAATGGAGGTGAGGTTGGTGGGGTGAGGTCGCCGGTGGCAGGGGAGGCGAACGGACTGGGGGAGAGGGGCGACGCACGGGAAGAGAGAGGGAGGGAGTGCGGCGCGCGGGAGAGGAGAGGAGAGGAGAAAAAGAAAAGAAAAAAAAAAAGAAAAAGAAAAAAAATAAAGAAAAAAGAAAAGAGGAAAGAGAAAATAAAATGTAGGGAAAGAAATGAGGTACAATCCTCATATCTTGGGTCACAAAAAAATGATCCACCGGAAACGATTTTAACACAGCAACTAAAATAAAATAATTCAAACGCAGTGATTAAAATGAAAATAAATAATTAAACCCCACAACAAGTTAATTTAATTTGAGAAGAAATTTAAATGCATAAAAATAATTAATTTAGAGAAAGCACTTCAAAAATAATTTTCGTAAACTAAAAATCATAAAAATAACACAACTAAAAATCTAACAATTTTAAAACAAGAGAATAAATTTTAAATTAATAACAAAAAAATCTTTCAATTAAAAATACACTAAAATATGGGGTGTTACAATAATCAAAGAGTGATCAAGAAAATCTTAAACTGTCAATCATTAAAGCCTGGCCTACTTGTAACTGGTACAAGAGAATTTACCTTTTGATTTCAGCTTTCTCTTCCTTAAATAACACGCCGAGAAGACTATGAGGAGAATAAATATAGTAACTGTTGGAACCAAAATGCTCACGAGTAATCTCCACCATTGCTTCTGATTGTTATCACCCTTAGGATCCTTGTTATCAATCGTTTGAGTTGAATCTGGATTCATGGTCATATAGTTTTGTCAAACCTCTGTTATATATTGGGATAGTTTGGTTGATCTTATAATCTCCTATAGTTTTTCGATTGAATTATATATAGTTTTTTCGGCCAAGTATCTTTGCAGTGAATTCTATATATGAAGACATATCAATGAAATTAAGGACAAAACCAAACAAAAATCAGAAAGACAATAAAACTATATTCTCCAAATCATTGGTGAGGAATAGATATGACTGATGAGGAGACATGGATTCCTACCTGCAGTTAGAGAAAGCACCAAATCCAGGTCGTTGGCGACATGCAGGGCATAGTAACCTAGCAGCCCCATCTCCTTGGCATAGGAAACCTTATTGTTTATAGCTTCAACTGTTGGAAGAGAAAAACTGATATTCTATTCTAGAGGGAAGAGAGGAGAGACTATTTCTGAAATTTCTCTAAGTGAATTACTTCTCAAGTGGCTTGCTTTGTGCCAATGCATACATGGGTATTTATAGGCTTGTAGATTCACCTAGCATTTACTCTAATACATGAACTTCCCTAGTACACGAATACCCAAGTACATGAATACCCCAAATACATGAATCTCCAAATACATGAATCTCCAAATACATGAATTACTTCTTCCAAGATGAACCTAGACTCTAGTTCATGAATATACTAAAAGACAGCTTTATTTAAGTTTATTATTCAACACTCACCTTTAAACTTAATTATTGGTAACTCCGAGTAACATCCGCAACTTGTTAAAAGTATCATACTTGAGAGGCTTCGTAAAAACATCTGCAACTTGATCATGGGTCTTCACGAATTTGACTTGTACTTCATTCTTGACAATGCATTCTCGAAGAAAATGAAATCTTGTATCAATATGCTTGCTTCTATCATGAAAAACTGGATTTTTCGCCAATACAAGTGCCGACTTGTTATCAACAAAAATCTCTGTGGCTTCCTCTTGTGGCATGAGTAGTTCCTTCAATAACCTTCTCAACCAAATTGCATGACAAACACAAGATGTCGCAGCAACATATTCAACTTCACATGTGGAGAGCGTTACAATTGGTTGCTGCTTAGAACTCCAAGTAAATGCCGTATTTCCCAAATAAAACACAAAACCGGTAGTGCTCTTCCGGTCATCCAAGTCTCCGGCCCAATCACTATCACTAAACCCCACAAGCTTAAATTTATTAGAAAACGAATAAAGAAGTCCGTAACCAATAGTACCTTTTAGATAACGTAGAATCCTCTTAGCCACTTTGAAATGCATTGTGCTTGGTGACTCCATATATCTGCTAACAAGTCCAACTCCATAAAGTATATCGGGTCTTGTGCAAGTCAAGTATCTCAAACTTCCAACAAGACTCTTGAATGTTGTGGGGTCTACCTTCTCTCCATCTTCATGCTTGGACAATTTCGCTTCACATTCAACTGGGGTGCTCACGGATTGACAATCTTCCATCTTGAATCTTTTGAGAATTTTCTTTGCAAAACATTCTTGAGAGATAAAAATTCCATCCTCCATTTGTTTGATCTCAATGCCAAGATAATAAGACATAAGACCAATATCGGTCATTTCAAATTCTCTCATCATAGCTTTCTTAAATTCTCCAAACATGCTTGAATTGCTTCCAGTAAAAATTAAATCATCAACATATATGCAAACAAGCAAAATGTCTCCACTTTCACGCACCTTAGCATAGAGTGCATATTCATGTGGGCACTTGGTGAATCCATTTCCCTGAAAATACTTATCAATTCGACTATTCCATGCCCTTGGCGCTTGTTTTAAGCCGTACAAGGCTTTCTTTAACTTCAACACTTTGTCTTCTTGCCCTCTGACCACATAACCCAAAGGTTACTCTACCTAAACTTCTTCCTCAAGGATTCCATTCAGGAAAGCCGATTTGACATCCATTTGATAAATCATCCACTTCTTTTGAGCTGCAAGAGAAATAATCATCCAGATCGTCTCTAATCGTGCAACGGGGGCAAAGACTTCTCCATAATCAATATCGGGACGTTGGCTATATCCCTTGGCCACCAATCTTGCCTTGAATCTTTCTACTTCTCCATTTGCATTCTCCTTTACTTTGAAAACCCACTTCACACCAATGGGCTTTTGTCCCTCTGGTAAAGTCGTCAATTCCCATGTATCATTCTTCTTGATTGATTTGATTTCCTCATTCATGGCAATTCTCCACCTTTTCTCTTGTACTGCTTCTTCAAAACTTATTGGTTCACAATCGGCAAAGTGACAAAAAAGAGTTAAATCATCACTTAAATTCTCCGTTACCTCATAAAGATCTTGGAGACTTCTCATTCGGGATTGTCTTTCACTAGAACTTCCTTCATAAGAAGATGATGAATGAGTACTAGGAATTATTGGTGATTGAGGAGGTGTCATAAGTTCTCGTACATCATTTCCTTGATCTTCATCTTCAGGGAAGGGAAAGAAATCATATCTTTCATTTTCTTGATCACTCCAATCCCACGAACCTTCTTCGTCAAATTTCACATATCTACTAATGACCATCTTCTTAGTGCCTGGATTATAAAGCTTTTGGATCTTTGATCATAGCCGATGAAGATGTGCTTCTTGCTTTTATCATCAAGCTTGGATCTTTCTTGATCGGGCACATTCACATAGCCAATACTTTCAAAAACTCTCAAATGGAAAACACTTGGCTTCCTTCCACTCCATGCTTCCTGGGGAATTGAGTTCTCTACACTTCTTGTAGGGCAACGGTTTGATAAGTAAACAGCACAATCAACCGCTTCCGCCCAAAACTCTTTAGGCATCATCTTCGTCTTCAACATGCTTCGAGCCATATTGAGAATCGTTCTGTTCTTTCTTTCAATCACCCCATTTTGTTGAGGTGATCTCGGAACCATCAAAGCCCGAAGAATCCCATGTGCTTCACAAAACTCATTAAATTCATTAGATGTAAATTCACCCCCTCTATCTGATCTCAAAGCCTTAATCTCATAGCCACTTTGTTTCTCAACAAGTGTTTTGAATTTTTTGAAAACACCAAACACTTCAGATTTTTCTTTCAAAAAATATACCCATGTTTTTCTACTGAAGTCATCAATAAAGAGAAGGAAGTATCGATTTTTACCAAATGAAGAAGGCTTGATCGGTCCACAAACATCAGTATGAACAAGTTGGAGCGGCTCACTTGCTCTTGTAAATGATTCTTTTGGAAAGCTCTTCCAGAATTGTTTGCCAACAAGACACCCTTCGCAAAGTTGATCAGATTGATCAATAGGCGGCAAGCCTTTCACCATCTCCTTTTGAGCCAACAACTTCAATCCACCAAAATTCACATGCCCAAGCCTTAAATGCCAAAGCCAAGACGTATCTTTCACACAAGCTTTGAGGCACTTAGCCACATCAGTTTGAATATCAAGCAAAAACATTCTGTTGCTTGTCATGGACACTTTAGCAATCAAATTCTTCTTGTCATCTCTTAGAAAAAGACTACGATTTTTCATTTCAATCTCATAGTCCTTTTCCAAGAGTTGCCCCAAACTCAAAATGTTGCTTTTCATACTTGGAACATAATAAACATTTGACATAAATTGATGGCTCCCATTTTTTAACCAAATTAGAATCGTACCTTTCCCTTTGATGGGAACTTTTGACAAATCTCTAAAAGTGACATTCCCACTCACCGATTCGTCAAGCTCCACGAACTTGCTTTTGTCTCCGCACATATGATTGCTTGCAGCATTATCAAGATACCACAAATTCGATTTGCTAGTTTCTTCTCCTTTGTAGGCTAGTAGCAAAGTGGGCTCCGCTTCATCATTTTCAACGTGATTCACCTTCTCTTCAGCATTGCTAGGAGAACTCTAGCATTCCGAAGCATAGTGGCCATACTTTTGACAATTGCAGCATTTGATTTTGGACTTATCATATTGTCTCCCATTTTGCCTTGAGTAATTTCCTCTTCCACGACCTCTTGAGGATTGACCTCTCTCTTCATGGTTGGCGTTTTGATTGCTTTGTCCGCCTCTTCCTCATCCTCGTCATTGTCCTCGTCCTCTTCTTCCTCTTCCTTGTCCATGTCCGTGTCCTCTTCCTCGTTGACTTCTATCATGCTCTCATTCCTTCTCTTTTACAGAGAGCTTTGTGGCGAGAACTTGCTCAATAGGTTCTTCCTTCTTCTTCTTGAGTCTCTCTTCATGGGCTTGGAGAGATCCCATGAGTTGATCAACCATCATCGTCTCCAAGTCTTTTGACTTTTCGATAGCCATCACAATATAATCGAACTTTGAATGCAACGAGCGAAGAATCTTCTCAACCACCCGGACATCTTCTAGCTTTTCTCCATATCTCCTCATTTGATTCACAATGGCCAACAATTTTGAAAAATAATATGCAATCGTCTCAGATTCTTGCATACGAAGGACTTCGAACTCACCTCGTAGCATTTGAAGCCGCACCTTCTACACTTTATCAACTCCTTGATAGGAGTTTTGTAAGATCTCCCATGCATGCTTGGAAGTTGTGGCATTGGCCACTTTCTCGAACATTGCTTCATCCAAACATTGATGGATGAGAGTGAGAGCTTGTTGGTCCTTCTTCCGCAACTTTTGCAAAGCCTCCTTTTGATTAGAACTCAACGAAGCTTCATCTCTAGGCTCCTCATAGCCTTTCTCTACGATCTCCCATGCATCTTGAGATCCAAGCAAAGCCCTCATTCAAATGCACCAACTCTCATAATTCTCTTTTGTCAAATGCGGAAATTGAAACGGAAACGTCGAGTTAGCCATCTTCAGAATCTAGAAAAGACTTGCTCTTATACTAGTTTGTTGGAAGAGAAAAACTGATATTCTATTCTAGAGGGAAGAGAGGAGAGACTATTTCTGAAATTTCTCTAAATGAATTACTTCTCAAGTGGCTTGCTTTGTGCCAATGCATACATGGGTATTTATAGGCTTGTAGATTCACCTAACATTTACTCTAATACATGAACTTCCCTAGTACACGAATACCCAAGTACATGAATACCCCAAATACATGAATCTCCAAATACATGAATTACTTCTTCCAAGATGAACCTAGACTCTAGTTCATGAATATACTAAAAGACAACTTTATTTAAGTTTATTATTCAACATCAACATCATCAAAACTAATAAAAGTTGATCCAACTATGCAATAATTCGTCACATATGTAGCATTATACATGACATCAACCCCATATATCTGAATATAAAGTTGTTTGATATCTTTGTAGGCCACGATTTCTCAAGTGGAAATCGGAGGGCCAGTAGCTGGAAAAGTGGCCGGTGCACCTATAGCATTGTCCTGGAGACTCTTAAGCGTCCACGCATAGCCAGAGAAAGGCAACCCCAAGACCAACTTTTTAGCAGATAGTCCCATAGCAATCCATGCCCTCATGCCAAAATCGGTATTAATCTCTCTCGTAGGATGATGCAAAGCCGCACGAGGATGCGTAATGTTTGCCCGAGAGCGCGCGTTGTAGTTTTAAGCATAAATATTCAGCCAATTCAAGTTTCTCTGCATTGACTCAACGGGGAAAGAAATAGAACTTAAAACTGGTGAGTAATGAGCTATAGCAGTCAATATCAGTTGGGGTTGGCTAGAGTTTTTAGCCTCAGACTCTAGAGCCACTCGCCACTCTTCAAAGAGGGTGGCCATGTTGGTCACATCAGAGCTTGTGTTCTGCCAAATCCAGCTGAGGTCTAGGCCCTGAAAGCCATAGCTAGAGTCTTGCTGTTTTTATTGAGGAGTCAATGAAAGACTTTCTACCCACAGAACTATAGGCCATCTTTGAACAGCTCGAAGCGTCTTCGTTTCCACCTCCAATGGAGAGAAGGGTAGTGATTGAAGGGTTCTTTTGTTTGACATTGTTCGTGAAGACGGAGAAGTAGTGCTCATCTGTGGACGAAAGGGATAGCTCGAAGGTTGAAGTGTTAATTTTGGCATAAGCACAAATAAGATGAGTAAAGAGCTCTGAATTGATGTCAGAAATGGGCAAAGTTGTGGTGGTAATCCAGTAACCGGCTTTCACCCAAGTTTGTGATGCTGAGGGCTGAAATATTAGAGATAGGAAAGTCATGTAAAAGAGGATCAGAAAAAGTTTAGATGGCATTGTGGAATGCAATTAGGAGACAGATCAAAATTGCAGAGATTGATGGATGGAGGTGCTAAAACTAAGCGGTAATGAACTATTTAAATATATAGTCTTTAAATATTAATAAGACTCGAGTCACGCTTGGACCAGTTCAAATCACGCGTTTGAAAGAGAAGACAGTCTTAGCAAAGTAGAAGAAGATCAGTTAGCACCTATATATATATATATATACATGGATCATTTGATTAAACAAACGTAGCACATTTTGGTATAACATATAATATAATGACGTATTGTTAATTTAAGAGGTTTTGTTTAATTTAATTAATAGTTGATCATTTTGGTATAACATATAATATAATTGGGTTTTAAGAAATATTAATGTTATTCATGATGAGATCAGGAGATCAAATTAATCTAAAAGGAATCTATATATCCTCGTATGCATGTACGTATGCATGATGTATCCTTGTCAGACTATCTTTGCTTTTAATTCAGACCGTCCGAACTGATAACTTTAAGGAATTTAAAGCAAAGGTTGGCCGACATACATCTTTGCCCGCCATATGCAGCACTACTACTGCAATTAGAAGAAATCAACGGTTAATTTCAGGCACCAAACCATTGTCACTGTCATAATAATCTGACGAATGGTTGTCTTTAAAACAACAATTATCCAACATAAACAAGATCTTAAAAAACAAATATACTTTTTTTCTTTTTGAGGATATGATCTGTTTTAAATCTGCCAATAGTTGCCCTCTCTATGTCCAATCAGTCTTGCATGCATTCTTTAATTGCTTGTTTCATATTCTTTGCATCTCCTTCAAACACTATATCTTTAACCTCTAAATCAGTACATATTAGTGTATATTTCCATTGCTTTCCATAAAGCATAGCTTTCTACTAGGAAAGACTGGCCAATAAAGGAAAGATATGTGCATGAAGAAAACAGAATCTGACCCACACTATTTCTACCAATTACACCAATCCCCAATTTTCTCTTTCCCCTATCCACACCTGCATCAAATTAGTTGACTTTCGTGTACCCATCTAAAAGAAGCTTCTATTAAGGAAGATTGCATGATTCCAGCCAAATCAACTGTTCCAGCTCAAGATTAGAATCCCATTCTTGCATAATTTCTGCACCCGTATATATGCAGTTACCAAAAATAGTTTCTGCCCTTCATGTATATATGTGCTTCAATAGTCAATGAAAGTGTGTGATGTTTTTCATTGAAACCATGTGCATCTAAATTTCTTATATGGTATCCAGAGAGCCAGATCCTAGTCTCTACAATGTTTTCTTCCTCATACCTAAAGAAAGTAAAGAACAGATCAAATAAAGTGAATATGTTTTTCCTTGAATAGAGATGAGTACAGCAGGGGTTTAAATACCCAAAGTCATGCGTACAAGCCTTAGAGAAGGAAAGTATAAAGAAAGCAAGTTGACTTCCTAATATGGAATTATTTAGCTAACGGTCCACTTCCTAATATAGCAGACTCTGTTCTTAGGGGCAGAGTTGATTGAGGTTCTCTTGTGATGGCATCTTGGTTTCCTTTATTAGACGTTATTCCATGCGGGATTTCAGGCGTTGTCCCATGCATGACCGCAGGCGTGAGTTGTCTGTTATCACCCCCCCGCAAACTGAGCCGCTGTCGAAGGTTCAGTTTGGTTGCAATGCCAATCAGGTGAGCATGAGATAAGGGCTTTGTGAACATATCGGCTAACTGAAGGGATGTAGGAACATGGCGTGTTTGAATGAGACCCAAGGCAACACGTTCACGTACAAAGTGGTAATCGATGTCGATATGTTTGCTTCGAGAATGATGAACGGGATTACAAGTGAGATGGAGAGCGCTAAGATTATCACAGAGAAGTAAAGGAGTCTTGTCTAGAGAGACGCCGAGCTCACGAAGCAGAGCAGCTAACCAAGTCATCTCGGCAGTGGTGTGGGCAAGACTCCGGTATTCGGCTTCAGTGCTCGAGCGGGAAACGGTATGCTGCTTTTTTGCACTCCATGAAATACAGTTTCTGCCGAGAAAAAGACAGAATCCAGTGGTGGAGCGGCGTGTTTCACGGCAGCCAGCCCAATCAGCGTCGGCAAAAGCATATAGATCAAGGGTGGAGTTGGCGAAGAGCTGAAAACCGAGATTGGAAGTGCCATGAACATATCGGAGAATCCGTTTGACCATTTGAAAATGAGCCTGGGAGGGATTGTGCATGTATTGAGCAACATGATTAACACTGAAAGCCAAGTCTGGACGAGTGAGCGTGAGATATTGGAGGGCCCCAACGAGACTGCGATAGAGCTTAGGATCTGAGAAAGCAGTAGAAGTTTCTAAATCTTTTGATTTGGATGTCATTGGAGTGACAACAGGTTTGCAGTCTGTCATCTGAGCCCGGCGTAAGATGTCCAAGGCGTATTGAGTCTGTGATAGAAAGAGACCATCAGAGTTATGAGTAACCTGGATACCGAGAAAGTAATGCAAGTGTCCTAAGTCTTTCATAGCAAATTCACTATGAAGAGTTTGAACAAAGTGATTTAAAACAGAAGTATTTGATCCGGTAAGAAGAATATCATCCACATATAAAAGGAGAAACATAGTTGCATCAGAGGTGCGAAAAGAAAATAAAGAAGGATCAGAAATACAACAAGAGAATCCGAACTCAAGTAAGAAGGAACTAAAGCGATCAAACCAAGCCCTTGGGGCTTGTTTTAAACCGTATAAGGCCCGGTTCAATTTGCACACATGATTGGGGTAGGAGGGATCAGAGAATCCCGAAGGCTGCTCCATGAAAACAGATTCTTGAAGGTAGCCATGGAGAAAAGCGTTTGTGACATCTAACTGTCGAATTTCCCACCTGCGCACAAGAGCAATGGATAAAACAGTTCTAATGGTGCCAAATCTAATAACAGGAGAAAATGTTTCAAGAAAATCAACACCATCGATTTGATGATAACCAATGGCGACGAGGCGAGCTTTAAGACGATCAAGTTCACCATGTGCATTAAGCTTAGGTTTGAAGACCCATTTATTGCCGATGATATGCATGTCAGTAGTGCGGGGAACCAACGTCCATGTATTATTTTTCTGCAAGGCAGTGAGCTCCTCATTCATGGCACGATGCCATCCTTCATGTTTTAAGGCAGCTCGGATTGTTTTAGGAATCTGTGGCAAGGACAAAGTAGTGTGTAAGTTAACATACTTGGGATTGGGTTTTCGAATACCGGCTTGAAGGCGAGTGAGCATTCGGTGAGATGAGTCTGGGACAGTGGTAGGAGGAGGAGCCAGGGGTGATGCCATAGTGTGTGAAGGGGTATCAGTGGCGGAGGGAAAAGAAGAAGATGAGGGAGAAGTAGATGATGCAGAGGAAAGTTCAGTGGATGGGGCGGAAGGAGCTTGAGCGCTGGAGGAGGCAACCTGAGGGGAAGAAATATTAACAAGAGTGGATGGGAAGTCAGGTGCAAGATTAAAGCCATCTTTGGCAGGAGATGTAGTCGAGGAGCACGTAGAGGAAGGCTCCAACCATTCGGTAAAAACAGAGATGGTGCTCGGGAGGGGGGAAGGAACGTGAAGGCTTGTTGGATTTTTGTAAGGGAATTGAGTTTCATCAAAAGCAACGTGCCGTGAGACAAACATTTTTCTGGTAGGCGGATAAAAACATTTATAACCTTTATATTTGCTACTGTAACCCATAAACACACATGGTAATGATTTAGGATCAAATTTATTAGTTTTATTGGTCCAAAGATATGGAAAGCATTTTGATCCAAAAACACGAAGAGATAAATAATCAGGTTGTCGCCCATGTAATCTAAAATAGGGAGAGTCATTACCAAGAGTGGAAGAAGGTGTCCGGTTGATTAGAAACACAGCAGTAGAAAAAGATTCTACCCAAAAACGTTTAGGCATACCGCTGTGAAAAAGCATTGTAAGACCAAGTTCTCGAATATTTCGGTGACGTCGTTCGGCGAGGCCGTTTTGTTCCGGGGTGTAGGGACAGGACATTTGATGTATAATACCATGATCCTTGAGAAATTGAGCAAAAAGAGTGCTAGAGAATTCGCCACCACCATCAGATTGAAACACCTTAATATTTGTAGAGAATTGACAAGAAACATATTTCACAAAGGCACAAAAGGAATCATAAAAATCAGATTTATTTTTTAAAGGAATAAACCAAATGTAGCGGCTAAAATCATCAATCAAAACCGCATAATACAGAAATTTATCTAAAGATTGTACGGGGGCAGGACCCCAAAGATCACAGTGAACTTTTTCAAGTAAACCATATTTATTATTGGATGAAGAAAGAAACGGGAGTCGACTAAATTTGCCAGTTTGACAACTATCACAAAGAGGTGAATTATTTTTGCCAACTACTTTGATTAAGCCAAGAGATTTTAAGACATCAACAGTTGCACGTTGTGGATGGCCAAGCCGTTGGTGCCATAAATCTGGGTTTGCAGCTTGAAGACGGGTTGAAAATAAGGCTTGGTGTGGTGCGTGAATGGTGTAGAGATTACCCTTCTTGTGGCCTCTCAGGAGGACGTTGTTGGTTGCACTGTCCTTGATAACAAAACCAACACCAAAAAACTCGCAGTTAATAGGATGATCAGTAGTCAATTGACCCACAGATAATAAATTACGTTCAAGATTAGGAACAAGCAAAACAGAATTAAGCTTGAGTTGAAGAGGTTTTAAACCAATGTAAGTGTCCCCAATATGCGTGATCGGAAGCAAATGTCCATTACCTACCATTACCTGTTCGGAGCCAGTATATGGACGGAGATTATGTAAAATACCTGCATTGGAAGTCATATGAGCCGAGGCTCCAGTATCGGTCATCCACTCATGATCGTTGGGATTGTTGATGGTAAGAGCGGCAAGAGCTTCAGGAATATCATTATCTTGAAAAGCTTTGTCAAAGCGATGCCAGCATTTAAGAGCATGATGACCAAATTTGTTACAAATCTGACATTGAGGAGGACCACCGTTGGCAGCAGTGTGAGAGGTTCCACCAGAGCCACGATTATTTTGATGAGGAAAACCTTTTCCTTTGGAGGAGAAGGTTGTATTTGTGTTGCGGCTGCTGCCTTTATGGTTGGAGTAAGAAGACCCCTTCTGTTTGTTACCATAGAAGGCAACATGGTTACTCAATTCAGTGGCATGAAGTTTGTGGCGAATATCAAAGCTTCGCAATAGAGGCACAACTTCAGCATATGAAGGCATGGGAGGTTTCAGCATGGCAGTGGTGAAACCTTCATACTGCACCCCGAGACTGTTGAGAAGAGAGAAAACCTTCTCTTTATCCTCCAGAGGTTTCCCGATCCCAGCAAGATTGTCACAAAGTCTCTTAAATGTACGTAAGTAATCGTCGAGGGAGAGATCAGAAGACTTACGCATATAGGAGAGTTCATGGCGTAATTGAAACTCTCGTTCTTGAGAGGATTGTGCATAGGCCTCTCGAAGTGCTGTCCAGATTTTGGTAGCAGAGTCCATGCCGATGACGAGACCAAGAGCCTCTTCGGTGAGGGTCCCAATAAGCCATCCTCTCAGCAAGCGATCAGATTGTTTCCAGGTTGCATGAGCAGGATTCGGCGTATTCTGTCCATCACAAGAACCTTCAGGAGCAGAAATAAAAGGAGTAGGGGCTGGGCTTGTGCCAGTGAGAATGCCGACCAGATCTTGGCTTTCTGCCAAGATTAAAAATTGCTCTCGCCACAAAGGATAATTCTCATGGTTTAAGCGGAGAGTTACAAAATTTCCAACGTGAAAGGAGGAAGAACCCATGTGCTTAGAGTTGAGGATAAAAGAAAGAAAAAAAAAAAAAAAAAATACTTGCAGGAAATAGCGTTAGCTTTTCCTGGCTCTGTATACCATAAAGAAAGTAAAGAACAGATCAAATAAAGTGAATATGTTTTTCCTTGAATAGAGATGAGTACAGCAGGGGTTTAAATACCCAAAGTCATGCGTACAAGCCTTAGAGAAGGAAAGTATAAAGAAAGCAAGTTGACTTCCTAATATGGAATTATTTAGCTAACGGTCCACTTCCTAATATAGCAGACTCTGTTCTTAGGGGCAGAGTTGATTGAGGTTCTCTTGTGATGGCATCTTGGTTTCCTTTATTAGACGTTATTCCATGCGGGATTTCAGGCGTTGTCCCATGCATGACCGCAGGCGTGAGTTGTCTGTTATCAATACCAAACATCTACTTTTCATCCACACACTCATCCCGTATCCCCCACTGAAAATGCCCTCATTGCTCTCAATATTTCTGCCCAAATCAATGAAAAACTGACACCATCCACCTTCCCTCAATGGAGAGCACAATTTGAAGCTCTTCTTATAGGCTATGATCTCCTTGACTATGTCACTAGAGTTTCACAGTGCCCCTCCCCTATTGGTACATCTACCACCGACTTGCATAAAATGCACTGGGTTCGTCAGGATAAATTAATCCTAAGTGTTATTCTGGCTTCAACTTCCACCACCATTACCCCTCTCATAGCCATTGCCAAAACCTTCCATGAGGCTTGGAAAAAACTCAACCACATGTATGTCAGTAAATCTAGAACTTGAGCCATGCAACTTAAGGAAGAACTTATATTGATTCAGTGAGGAAATCACTCCATCCCTGATTATTAGCATGCGGTGAAAGCCATTGCCGATGAAATCGCACTCATCGATCATCCAATATCTTATGATGATCTTACCATTTATGTGATACCCAGTATTTTAGCGTATTTTAATGGAATGATTATTTTTAATTAATTTAAATATTGGTTCTCTTGTTTCAAATTTATCGGATTTCTTGTTGGATTTATTTTATGATTTTTAAGTTGTGAAATTTATTATGATGTGCTTTTTTGGTATTAATTATTGTTTTGCATTTAAATTGCTCTTCACTTCAAATTAGTTTAATGTTGGACTTTTAAATTATTGTATTGTCACTACAAGGAGAATCACCTTTACCGGCGATTCACATTTGTTGGCAAAACTAACAAAATCGCCGCCTCTCACCTATCCCAGCGATTTATAAATCGCTGTAAGTTCGCCGGTATTAAATCTCCACTTTTGATCTACTCCAACGGAAGCCAAAAATCGCCAGCAAATATATTTTTTCCCAGCGATATTTATTCGCCGCAAATAGTATATCTATCGCCGCAATTGCACGATGCGATTCAGTTGTTAATCGTTGGGAAATATTAATTCCAGCGATTTAATGTTGTCGCTAAAAGAGCAAACATCGCCGGAAAAGGTCAATCCCAGCGATTTTCTGAAATCGCCACAATTAACTAAATGACTTTGAAATATCTTTTCCGGCGATTAAAACATCGCCGGCATAGATCAATACCAGCGATTTAAACATCGCTGCAATTGAATTTTTGGTTTGTGACCTCAGTTGCGGCGACACAAAATCGCTGGTATTGACCTTTTCCGGCGATGTTTTAATCGCTGGGAAAACAGCTACAGAACACCAAAATCGTTGGTATTGATCTATGCCGGGTCACAAATACCCACTTTTCAACGGAGGCAAACGAAGACCCAAAATTGATAGGGTAGGGCCTAGGGAGGTCGGTGAAGTTAGTGGTGGTGAAGGTTGGCCGTGGGTGGCGGCGTGGGAGGCGGTAGAAGGCCAAAAACACCAAAATCGGCAATGGGGTTGGTTGTGCTTCACTGGTGACGGATCGGAGGTGGGGTTGGGTGCAATGGGTTGCTAGGAAGTCGAGAATGAAGTGGTGAGAAGATGGTGGCCAATGGTGGTGCGACGGCGGCGCAGCGGCGGAAAGAGTGTCGCGGCTTCAATGGGCTCGTGGTGGCTAACGGCGGCGCGAATGGAGCTGAGGTTGGTGGGGTAGGGTCACCGGCGGCTGGGGAAGCTGACGGGCTGGGCGGTGACGGCCACCGCCGTCTCAAGGAGGCGCTGGGTGGTGAAGAAGGAAACGGACGGAGAGAGGGAGGGGGAGCTGGGTCGCGCGCGGGAAGAGAACTGAAGGAGAAATAAGGAAAAAGAAAAGAAAGAGAAAAGAAAGGAGAGGAAAAAAAATGGAGGGAAAAGAGATGAGGTCCAATTCTCATAATTTGGGTCACAAAAATGATCCAACGGAAACGATTTCAAAACCACAAGTTAAATATAATAATTTAAACGTAATGGTAAAGTCAAATTGAAATAATTAAATACCACAGTAATTAAGTAAATATGAAAAAAATTTAAATGCATAACAATAAATAAATATTAAGAAAGCACATAAAAATAATTTTCACCAAATTAAAATCATAAAAATAAACTCATTAAAAATCCAACCAATTTAAAATAAGAGAATAATTTTTTGAATAAAATAAAAGTAATCATTCAATAAAAATATACTAAAATACAGGATGTTACAGCGTGGGTTGAGGGAGAAGAGGGATTGGGAAGGAGAGGGAAAGAAATGAGGGAAATGGTAAGGCGGGTTGTTTAAATTTAATTTCACTTTTCCGGTGATTTTGATTTGACGCTAATAGTATATAATTTACTAGATATGCTCTTGCGGTGAAAATACGGTGAATATTTTCGTTGCAAATAGTCTTTGTTGTTCAATTTGCGACGATATTAAAATCGCTGCAAAAAGTAAAAGTAATTTATTTTCCATCAGTTGAAAAATTGGAGAAGGAAAGCAAGCAGCGACTTAGAAATCGTTGGTAATAATGTTTATTAGTGATATTTTTGTTGCAACGATATTAAAATCGTTGGGAAAGGCCTAAATTTTCTAGAAGACTATTTTCAGCGTTTTTTATTCGCCGCAAAATTAGCTATCATGGAGATTTTCCCATTCGCCACAATTAAAATATGGCTACAGTTTCTGATATCTTTTGCGGCGATAAAAAAATCGCCGCAAAAGATCAAATAATCGCCGCAAATGAGTGAACAGTAATTGCAACATCAGATTTCGTATTCATTACTTTAGATTTCAGCGACGATAAGAGAATCGCCGCAAATAAGGATTAATTGCAGCGATTTTTTTTGCGGCGATAGTAAAATCGCTGGAAAAGGCGTTATTTCTTGTAGTGTGTTAGATTTTTATTATTATTTTATTTTAACTAGTCACTACGTTTAAATTATTTTATTCAACTTACTGTTTTGAAATTCTTTTCGTTGGATCAATTATGTGACCCAAGTTGTGAGGATTGGACCTCATTTCTTTCCCTCACTTTTTCTTTTTCCCTCTTTTTCCTTTTCCTTCTTCGCTTCTTTTTCCCCTGCTTTTTCCTCCCACACGCGAAGCTCTCTGCCCCTCTCTTCCCGTCTGTTTTTTACCACCCACAGCACCATCGTGCACTGCCTGTTGCCGACACCACCCCTCTCATTTTCTTCCCTTCCGGCCAGCAACCTTCCCCCTCCATTTTCAGCTCCTCCCTTGCCACCTTTAGCCTCCACGCATGGCTTCAAGCCGAACGGTCTTTGTGTTCCAGTGCCGTCGTAGCACCACCTTTGGCCACCATTCTTTCACCCCCTCACCAGCAACCTCCCAGTTACCTAACCCACCCTTCCTTAGCCCCGATCTGCCACCCTTGAAGCTCCTCCATCCCCATTCCCAATATGGGTATTTTGGTCTCCAATCGCAGCCCACGCCGCCACCCACAACCAACTACCACCACCACTAGCCTCACCAACACCTCTATGTCCTTCCCTAGTCGTCCCAAGTCTTCGTTTGTCCCTATTCAAATCTAGCATTTTGAGACCCAGGACCATAGTGCATTTTGCACTGTTGCGTGGCTGTGCCGCCACCTCTTGTACTTTCTTGATCCTTCAAAAATTATATTTTAGCACTGTAAGTCATTTTCCAAAGAATTTCTTGACATTTAAATATATTTTTGCACTAACAAATCTTCTACAATCTAGTTGATTGTGCTGGACATTGAGTCCGATGAGTATGGGGGCCGGTTGTATGTGAGGATGGGTTGTTTATTTAATTGAAGTATGTGTGCCTGCATTTATGTTGTGTTTGCCATCTTGGCATTTATTGCATCATTTCATGCATGCTCATGTGTTGTGAATGAAAATTGAGTTTTCATGTGAGAGATGATTTTAGGTATGTTTGAAATGAATGGATTGAACAGCTTGAGAGAGAGGATAAAGAGACTGTAGGGATGGTGGTAAGCAGGGATGGTGGTTGAGTCCCACCTGTGATTCCCGCCTACTGTACACGCGATAGGGATAGTGGTAAGTAGGGATGGTAGTATAGTCCTGCCTACGGTGCATGCGGTAGGGATGGTGGTAGAGTCCCGCTTGTGATTTTCGCCTATCGTGCTTTGATAGGTACCCCTTATGTGGAAAAAAACTGTAAGGATGGTGGTAAGCAGGTATAGTGGTAGAGTCCTGCCTGCGATTCTCACCTACGGTGCACGCGGTAGGGATGGTGGTAAGCAGGGATGGTAGTAGAGTCCTGCCTGTGATTCCCACCTACGATGCATGCAGTAGGGATGGTGGTAATCAGGGATGGTGATAGAGTCCCGCCTGTGATTCTTGCCTACAATGCTTTGATAGGGACCCCTTGTGTGGAAAGGAACTGTAGGGACTAGGGATGGTGGTAAGCAGTGATGATAGTAGAGTCCCCCTATGATTCTCGCCTACAGCCCATGCGATAGGGATGGTAGTAGTCCTGCTTATAATTCCCGCCTACAGCGCGAGCTGTAGAGATAGTGGTAAGCAGGGATGCTGGTAGTCCCGCTTGTGATTCTTGCCTACGGTGCACGTGTTAGGGATAGTGGTAAGCATGGATGGGGGTAAATTCCCACATGTAATTCCCGCCGACAGTGTCCGATAAATGATTATGTTGTCGGTTTATGATTTAATGGTTATGAGCACCATTTTGTTTATGTTTGGGTCATTTCCTGGGAAAATGGTGGATATTATTCATGGCGTATTTTGGGTCAAATAGAATTTTTGGCGTGCGTTGGAAAATAATCATTTTTTAGGAGAATTAGGGTTTTAATTAGGGTTTTGGGTCACAATCATGTTTCGTCATGTGTATGAATTTTTGTTGATTGCATTAATGCATTTATATCTCTTGGGTTTCTTGGTTGATTACTTGTTGAGACTCATAATCTCACGGTATTTGATACCCTGCAGTACCGTTTTATGGTACAGTAGATTTTGATGCAGATGATGTTGATGTAGAGTCTGAGGATTCGGCTTCGTCGGAGAAGTGATTTCAAATCACTTGTTCGTATATTGAGATTTGTCTCTCACTTTTTGGCTATGTATTTGGTTTGTATTATATTTATATTGGATAACTGTATAACTTTTTAAAGGCATTTTATTTTGGAAATATGTATTTAAATTTTGATACTTAGTTGGCTAATTTTTAATTAACCGCTGCGACTTTTGTTGTGCACTTTTGGCATGTTGCACACACTTGAGCACTTATCGTTGGGATGCGTAACCCGTGTTGTCATCATCCCGATGTCACAATTCCTCCGTTTTCGTACGTGGGAGTCAGGGCGTCACACTTTATATCCTTAACGGACTGGGTTATGAGTTTAGTGAAATAGTTGTGCCAGTTCGCTCACGGGAGATGTCCTTAGCCTTCGAACTGTCTCCTTAGCCTTCAAAAAGCTTCACGACATTTTGGTGGGGCATGAAATCTATCTCCGGCGCTTGGAGACTGCAAACCAGCACCTTGTAGCTCTGCAAATTACTCCAACAGCAACAAAAGTAAGAGTTCCTCTGGTGGGTCTCAATTCAATGGCTCGTCTAAGGCAAATGGGCCTTCTCGGTCTCAAGGCCAAACCCGCATCCCTCAAGGCCTTTCAAAAGACAATCGCAGGTACCAAAATGCATCCAATTGGTCCAATCAATGGCGTTACTAGCCCAAGTGCCAACTTTGTTTGAAATCCACCTTACTTTATATAATAGACTTTGATTAAGGAGTGATATCCTCAACAGACCCTACTAACAGGTGCATGTGAAAATGACATTTATGATTTTTTGAACTCACTAGTGGGCCCCTCTTCAAAAATGGTTGTAAATATATATGAACAGACCTCGTTTGATGGGTGGCACAAGCATCTTGTACATCCGTCCTTTAAAGTTGTCCAAACTCTTGTCAATAATTTTTTCCTTCCTGTTATGAATAATAAAATGAACTCTTTATGTTCATCTTGTTTTGTTAATAAAGCCGATCAGCAACCTTTTTGGCCAACAAGTCTTTAAAGTCATATCCCTCTCGATCTTATTTACACTGATGTGTGGGGATCCACTCATTGTATTGGTCTCGATGGTTCTCGTTATTATTTATTTTTTGTTGACCATTACACAAAATATATGTGGTTTTATCCCATAAATGCAAAATCATGTGTTCAGACCATCTTTCCCCAATTCAAAAGCCTTGTTGAGAAACATTTTCAAGCCAAAATTAAAAGTCTCTATTTCGACAATGGTGGCGAATATATCAATCTCAAACCATTTCTCTCTCTCCATGGCATTAGTCATTACACTACTGCCTCTCACACACCTCAACAAAACGGTGTCTCTGAACGTCGTCACCGTCACTTAGTTGAGAGTGGCCTCACCTTACGTGTGTGACCCAAGCCTTGTCCATGCCTCAATGGTGTGTAGCCATGTCTAATGAGCTCACTGCTCTCATGAGACATGGCACTTGGGAGCTAGTTCCTCTTCCAGTAGGCTACAATCCCGTGGGCTGTAAGTGGGTTTTTCGGGTTAAGTGAAAGCATCAAAATCTTCAAAGCTTGACTTGTTGCAAAAGGGTATAATCAAAGACCCAGGATTGATTACACAAAAACCTTTAGTCCCATTGTAAAACCAGCCATCATTCAATCTGTGCTTACTATTGCTGTCATGCAAGGCTGGATTTTAAGACAAATGGATGTTAACAATGCATTTTTAAATGAGGAAATTACTGAGGATGCGTATATGAGTCAACCTCCAAGGTTCAAAGATCCATCCAAATCCAATCATGTGTGCAGGTTACGTAAAGTCATCTATGGTCTTAAACATGCTCCTCGGGCATGATACTCAACCCTTAAGGATGCTCTTCTTCACCTTGGCTTTCATAACTCTAAGGCAGATTCCTCACTATTTATTTATCACAGTGGCTCGATTATCTATTATTTTCTTGTGTATGTGGATGACCTTGTGCTTATAGGAAATGACTCCAGTTTTGTGCACTCTATTAGTAAGCAACTTGGTACTAGATTTTCCTAGAAAGATATGGGCAATCTTCATTAATTTTTGGGCATGGAAGTCATCCCAACTCGTGCAAGTTTATTTTGTCACAACATAAATATGTTCATGACTTGCTGTCCAAAACGAACATGGTTGGTGCTGAGGATGTTTCAACTCCCTTATCTACTAGTACATCTTTAAAACTGGTTGATGGTACCGCTTCTTTTGACAGTACTGAATTTCATCGTGCTATTGGGTGTTTGGAATATTTTTCACTCACTCGTCCTGATATCTCTTTTGTCGTTGACAAATTGTCTCAATTTATGCACAAGCCCACAACCACGCACTGGACAACAGCAAAAAGATTACTTCGATATTTGAAGCTAACTATCTTTCACGGCATTCAGCTTCGAAATGATACCCCTTGGCATCTCACAACGTATTTCGATGCTAATTGGGTTAGAAACATTGATGATCGTACTTCTACCTCGGCTTATATTAGCTTCCTCAATTCCAACCCCATCTCCTGGAGTTCCAAGAAACAACAGACTGTTGCACGCTCCTCTACGGAAGCTGAATACAGATCATTAGCTAATGCAGCCTCGGAAACATTGTGGCTTCTTGGTCTTCTCAATGAATGGAGGTTTCCTCTCAAAGCTCCACCTTCTCTGCTATGTGACAACCTTGGAGCTATTCATCTCAATTTTAATCTCGTTAATCATTCTCGAGTGAAGCACATTCAAATCGACCTTTACTTTGTACACAATCTAGTTCAAAAGGGCACTCTTCATGTCAAACATGTTCATACACAGGACCAGCTTGCAGATTTGCTGACCAAACCCTTGTCTAGACAACACACTGAACTTCTTCAATCCAAGATTGGCCTTATCGATGGAAGCCCTATCTTGCGGAGACGTAGTAAGGAAGATTGCATGATTCCGGCCAAATCAATTGTTCCTGCTCAAGTTAGAATCCAGTTGTTTTCATTTATTGTAAATCCTTTCATTTAGTGTAAATATTATTCTTGCATAATTTCTGCACCCGTATATATGCAGTTGCCAAAATGTAACGCCCCGTACCCGAGGGTCCGGAGAGTTAACTCATGTCACTTAAAAATAATTTTTCTTCCACATAGTACATACTCTAATTTTTCTCTATCGCACAAAATACTCATATATTTACATCACTTACTCTAGAATAACGATTCTAAGACAAGACAAAGTCTTAATATAAACATTAATCTCCCGACAAATCACAACATCAGAACACAACAAGTTTACTGAATGAAAACCATCAATACCCATATAAACCTTCTATACTTAAACCATCATTCTTAACTCTTCTCACCCATGCTCCATATCCTTGATCCTCAACTGAAACATTCAAATCATCTGAAAAATATTGTGGAGATAAGGGGTGAGTTATCAACAACTCAGTAAGCAAAGAACATATACTAGCATGTAAACATGAGCCATTTTCAGAAAGTTTAATATGCAGAAACAAAACATTTTATTTTTATATGCAGATCTCAGAAAACGTGTTATCAGAAAATTAGAGCGACTTTTTAAACATTTCATACTCAAGTCAACAATTCATATTTGAGGATCCATTTCATATTCAAAAACGCTTTGGCATAACATAATTGAACATATTCATCTTATCATATCATATCATATACCATGTTTAACCCCCGTGGTAGGGTTGTGCTATCCCCGGTGGCCAAACCAGGCAGTATCATGTGGTGAACTTCCCATTTTTCAATCTCGGAGCCCCGAGTGTGCACACAGGAAAGAACACGTAAAAAGACCACTTTGTTTCCAAAGTGGGTGCACTCATATCATATCATGGTGGTACCAACCATATCACGTGAACAGTATCATCATATCAGAACCATATTCAGAACAGATAAGTATGCCAAAGTTTTATCATATCCATATCATATCAAAACACGTGCGAAACATATTCATATCATTTCTATTTGATCAAAAACAGATCCAAATCATTTCATATCACATGCATAAAATTTCAATGATATCATATTCGCTCTTTTGCATATTTCAGAAACATGTCAAATATTACTCATGTCTATACATTTCATGTCAAAAAAAATATTTCTTTTCTCTTTCATTTGTATCTCATGAGGGAATGCAAAACATATACTGAGGTTGTTTTTTTTCACTTTTTCATTTTAAAACAACATGCACATTTGTACAAACCAACCTCAGTTCATTTCTTTTTATGCAATTCTAGCATAGGAACCCCGCTTACCTGGACGCCTTAACTTTTCCAAAATTTTCCTCAAATATGTCGAGTCGACTATAAATCGTCACCTATAAAGATAATCACGTAATTTCCGTAAGTTTCCAATCAATCATGTATTTCGATATTTAAGCTAAGCTTCTTAAATAACCTATTTTAAATTTCTCAAAACTTAAAACCTTCATAATCCCAAAATATATCATCACTTCCTAAAATCACCAATATCCGCCACAACCCACGTCATACACAAAACACCAATATTTAAACCCAAACCACCAACAAATCTCATAGTCTAAACCAATCATGCTAACAACTCCATCACCCAATCCAATCAATCCCGCTTACTCCTCAGACTCAGTCCGGCAAAACCAATCAGCAATTAAATACAGTGTAATGTGCTAGTGCAAAAATACATTAAATTCACAAGAATTCTTTGAAAAATACTTACAATGCTATATAATAAATTATGGAGGATCACGGAGGCGCAAGAAGTGGAAAAACAGCTGCGGAACAATGCAAAAATACACTGTGGCCGTGGGTCACAGATACCCACCTTCCAACGGGTGCAAACGAAGACCCGACATTGATAGGGTAGGGCCTAGAAAGGTCGGTGAAGCCAATGGTGGTGGTGGTTTGCCGTGGGTGGCGGCTCAAGGGGTGTTTTTAGGCCAAAATACCGAAATCAGAGATGGGCTTGGTTGTGCTTCACCGGTGACGGATCGGAGCCGGGGTTGGGTCCATTGGGTTGCTAAGAGGTCGGGGATGAAGTGGTAGGAAGATGGTGGCCGGAGGTGGTGCGACGGCGGTGCAGTGGTGCATGCAACGCCGCGGCTTCAATGAGCTTGTGGTGGCTAACGGCGGCACAAGGGAGGCTGAGATTGGAGGGGTGAGGTCGCCGGCCGGTGGGGAGCACGATGGGGTGGGCGGTGTCGCGCACAGCGGCGCGACGACGGCGGGCTGGGGAAGAGACCAACGCACGGCGAGAGAGAGAGAGAAGAAGCTCGCGTGCGGGAGATGGCCAGGAGAGAAGAAAAAGGAAAGAAAAGAAAAGAAAAGAAGAAAAAGAAAAAGAAGAAAAAAGGAAAGAGGAAAAAGAAAATATAGGGAAAGAAATGAGGTCCAATCCTCATAACTTGGGTCACAAAAATGATCCAACGGAAACGATTTTAAAACAGCAAGTGAAATAAAATAATTCAAACCCAGTGATTAAAATGAAAATAAATAATTAAACCCAACAACAAGTTAATTTAATTCGAGAAGAAATTTAAACGCATAACAATAATTAATTTAAAGAAAGTACTTCAAAAAATAATTTTCGTAAACTAAAAATCATAAAAATAGCCTAATTAAAAATCTAATAATTTTAAAACAAGGGAATAAATTCTGAATCAACAAAAATAATTCCTTCATTAAAATACACTAAAATACGGGGTGTTACACAAAAATAGTTCTGCACTTCATGTATATATGTGCTTCTATAGTCAATGAAAGTGTGTGGTGTTTTTCATTGAAACCGTGTGCATCTAAATTTCAAGAATAATATTTACACTAAATGAAATGATTTACAATAAATGAAAATAGTTGGGATTCTAATCTTGAGCTGGGACAGTTGACTTGGCTGGAATCATGCAATCTTCCATCTCTTTATTTCTCTATTTATGCCCCCATGTTCCTGCTCCCTTTTATTCTTGTTGAGCATCTCGAAAATCTTCAAGATTAGACAATGAATAATTTATGGATATAATCGTAAAGTGCATAAATGCCGCATAATCACTTTAAAAAATAGTGATTAATTTTTTTCATATGAGTCATGTTTTATTTACTTTTGTCAAAACAATTACGTGGTAGTTGTACAATTTATAGTTGCAAATATCTTTTCTCTTAGACAATTAATGCAACTTCTGCTACATAACTTGGACTCTCAAACCTCTTTTTAAAAATGTACTTATTTCTTATCAAAATATACTTATCAAAATGTATATTATATGTTAATTGGTTCGCCAGGTCCCATTTTGGACATATTTTAAGACCAAACCGATTTAAGATACCGGCCAGTCAATCCCGACAACCAAAACTTTCAATTTTTCGTTTTGCACGGTTCGGTTTTATAATGTAATTCTGTTTTGGGTTGGTTGGTTTTTCCCCGTTTAGTACCAGAACTCAAAACCAAATCACACGGTGGTCTTTTTTGTTTTTATTGCCCAACATCAGCCATTATTTTAATTATTTGTTTATTTATTCACTTAAATAGTTTTAAGTCTTTCAACTATTTATTATTGGTATTTTTTTAAGGATTAATTACTCTTTTTGGTATAAAACGAGTCTAAATTAAACATTTTATACATCTCTAAAACATTTTAAAACGAAATATATCAACTATATTATTTCTTGTATGATTTCGTGGTCTGTGACAGTTAGTAATAATTAAAGTCACTATATATAAGTAGTACTACTGCTCCTGCCGTCCATGCAGCTGCATGCATGCTTTGAATTTTTGGCTTGGAAGTTGGAACGCATACACATGCACGATGATCATGATATGTTGTACATGTGATTATCCTTTAACATGTTAATTAAGTTGTATTAATTAAGGTTGTTGTGAAGCTATCATCAACGCATATATATATATAATAATTGGCTTGTCAAATGCATGGGTTGTTAATTTACAATGGATGGAGAATAATATTTCCATTCATCAATTGTCAACACATGCACTTGCTATATATATATATATATATATATATATATATATATATATTTGAGTAATGCTACATACAATTATAAGACGTGTAAATTTCATGCATTTTTTGTTTTTAAAAAAAGTGGGATCTACCAGATTTTTTTATGTGAGTTTCAAATTTATCTATTTTTTACAGAGGTATTGCAGAGCTATATTTAGGGTAAGGAGGGGATGACATATTCTTTAAGATTTGTATCTTATTTTTATTGAGCCTAAAAGCAAAAATAAATGAATAATGTTAGTATGTCTCCTCATTTTATTATTTATTTTGATCGCTTTTAATTTTTTTAACTTTCTAATTAAAGAAACAATTATTAATGTATTGATATTTTTTAAAATTTTAAAAAATATAGAAAAAAATAGATTTTGTCTAGGCAGGCACTCCAGCAGTCACTGCTCAGTACTCAAAACAAATTCCGGATTAATTAATGAGAAATTCTATTTGCAATCCTCAAGTGGAGACTGCATGTGTAGACATATTATTAAATGAGAGAAAATATTATTTAAGGAGGGAAATTTTGTAATTTTAAAAAATTTTAAAATTAAAATAACCTAAACTTACATTGCAGTCCCCATTTGACGACTATACCTAGCATTGATCTTAATTAATTTAGTTGGTACACGGCCTGCCGTCCTCCGGCCCACTTCATGTTTTCAAACGGCCTTTAAATTTTTTTTAGCATCGTCTCGTGTACGTGAACGACTTCCTGATTACTTTATTAATTTGAGTCTCATGAGATCATACATGCTATTTGTATTTACTAAATAATTAGATGGTATTCTTCATTTAGCACTGCCATATTTGACCATTGAAAATTTCAAAAATACAACTTTTTAGAATTAGTTTATAACTTTTATAAAAAATGGAAAGTAGTTTTGTAAATTAAAATTCAATTTTAATAAAAAAATATATAATTAATTGAGGAGTGTTATAGCCACAAAAATATTATACAAAATGAATATCACAAATTGAGATAGTTTCATGCGATTATCTATTAGATTTACTTTATAATAAAAGTAATTTTACAACTTGACGAACCGCATGCATCATCAAGCCACATCAATATGTGGAATTACTTTTGTGTAATCTCTTTATGATTAGAGTATTTCCCTAATATAATTATAAAAGAATTGCATGTAAGTATATTACCCTTATTCATGAGTCTTCCTGTGAGGTTGGATTGAAACCAATTATTTTATCCTGAAGTGTTACAGGCGCAGGTGCATATTCTAATATTGTTGTTGATGTTCTTGCTTCACAAATCAAGCACTTAATTATTTTTTGGTCTTTCTGCTCGGCCGGCTCGATCCCTTCTCAATAGATAGCCCGAACTGTGGTAATTCAAATCTGTACGTATGTGATTGGATTATTACTGAATTTAAAATAATGTAAACCCAACTTGTTTTAGTAACTGCGACGTCATGTGTTGAGTACTTAAATTGGGATCTCATCCATTAATTAGCACGAGATTGATTCTCTCTATTGCTGGATAAGACGTCTTGCTTCAATCGGTACTGCCATGGAAATTTGGCATATCGATACTGCATGCATGTCATTCTTTTCAAGTGCTTGCTTCTCTAAATACACCAAATTTCTGCTAGCTCCTGACAGCATCAGAAAGCTTTCAACAATGGTGTCTAATATTTCTATCTTCCTCTTTCATATTTTCTTATCCCAGATGATCTTTCATCCTTCCGTAGCACAAACTTGGGTGAAAGCTGGTTATTGGCTTTCCCACACAGATCCTCCCATTTCTGACATAAACTCTTCGCTCTTCACTCACCTTTTCTGTGGCTATGCCGGTATTAACGGTTCAACCTACGAGCTATCCATCACGTCTTCTGCCGAGTCAAACTTCTCCGCCTTCACGGAAACAGTCAAACGAAAGAATCCATTAGTCACCACCCTTCTTTCTATTGGACATGGTAACGCAACCGAGATCTTTCCACGAATGGCCAATAGTCCTGTTCATAGAAAATCCTTCGTTGATTCTTCAATAAAAATAGCCAGAAACTACGGCTTTCAAGGCCTAGAACTCCACTGGTATTCTCCGAGTACAAGCTCTGATTCGACCAACATGGGCATACTCTTTCACGAGTGGCGAGCAGCTGCAGAGTCAGAGGCTAAAAGCTCTAGCCAACAAAAACTGATCTTGACTGCAGCAGTTAATTACTCGCCAAAGTTACGATCGGGAGATTTACCTGTGGTCTCAATGCAGAACAACTTGGATTGGTTAAATATTGTGGCTTACGACTACCCAACTTTCCGGGAAAACTTTACGGCTGCTCATGCACCTTTGTACGATCCAGGAAGCCAGACTAACACAGATTTTGGTATCCGTTCCTGGATTGGTAGTGGAGTATCAGCAGACAAGTTGGTTTTGGGATTGCCTTTCTATGGCTATGTCTGGAAACTAAAGAATTCCCAGGACACTGCTATAGGTGCACCGTCGACCGGTCCAGTCGTCACGGAGCAAGGAGATCATATGCCATACAAGGACATCAAAGATTATATTCAGAGATATGGGTCTGCTTCCATATACAACGCTACTTATGTGGTAAATTACTGCACAAATGGATCAACATGGATTGGTTTTGATGATATTGAGGCTGTAAATCAGAAGGTTTCCTACGCCAAAGACAAGGGTCTACTCGGTTACTATGTCTGGCGAACCTCCGAGGATGACAATTGGATGCTTTCTTCTACGGCGGGAGACATTGGACTCCCTACAGAACCACGTACAGCTGGTACGTACTTTCTCTTTTCCATTCAAGTAACTGGTCGGAGATGTGAGCAAAGCCTCATATTTTGGAAATTATGTAGTACTAGTCGTTGACCCGCACATCTCTACGCTTGTAACGATGCATGGGAGGAAAAAAGAAAGATGATCAGATGCATAAAAGGAGAAGAGAAAAAGGAGGGGTTCCAAAAATTAATAGAAAATGATTAGTTATAAATAAAAAGCTACATAGAAAATTAGATGCATGCACGAGAGGGATGAGTAGAGGAAGAGATCGCGAGTTTCAAAACCATAAAAGAGAATAAAAAAGCAAGGGTCTTGTGTCAATAAGCTGAACTTGAAGTAATTATAAAAGGAAAATGCTCTACTTACAGTTTAACTCACGTAACATTAATAAGCGGTGACATTGATATTTGATAATTATGAAATTTAAAATTTAAATTAAAAAAAAAATCTGATAAAATCTGATATTTTGCTTAATACGTAAAATGTTTTGCGCAAAATTGCAAGTACATACAACACTACTCATTATAAAATGCTTGCAATCAAAAAAAGTTTAAGAAAATGCTTGTAAGACAAGATTAAATGATATGTTTAACTGAGAATACAAAAAATGTTTTAGAAATTATATTGGTATAAATTGATCACATAAGTAATTTTCATGCAAAAAATAAATATCTTATCTATATAATTATGTCACCCTTCCCTCACTAGTTCCTGGAAATAGCATCCGTTTATCCCAATTAGCTTTTTACAATAATTAAGATCTAAATGTCAAAAAAAAAAAAAAAATTGCAATTATAGTGTCTTCATTTGTTTGATGTATTTTATTAAAAAAAAAATGTTACGATAATTTGAAATTTATGTTTTTTGGTGGATTAAGTATTTCTACTTGCTATAATATTATTTTTATTCATGTAGGATAAAATTTATTATCATCAGTATAGTAAGAATTGAATTAAAGTTTGACGGAACGTACGTATTAAGATCTTTATATATGACATGTTGTTTAATTCAGCAGGAACTCATCATGGAGATCCGGCTGGCAGCAATTTTAACAAAAAGAGGCAATTTTCAGTTATTATTTTGGTTGCAATCAGCTGCGTCTTGGTGATTATTCTCCTCCTAGTCTCTGTATTGGCGTGTTATATAATGAAGAGAAAGCTCAAGTCAAGAGGTAATTATTATTTCTTTTTTTCTAACAGTCTGATCAATTAAGTATGATTTTTGACTAGTTAATTTATGTGCTGCAAATATTGTAAATTAGCTAATTTCGTTTAATTTGTAGCAGTTACATGTATGATTTCAGACTCGCTACTGCTTATAACTTTAAGAAGGAAAAGTGAGTTTTTTACGTCATTTGTCTTCCGGATTTAGCAGCTAAAGAAACGGAAGCCAGAGTAAACGACATTGCAGACAGCAATGCTCCCAATCTTCAAGTATTTAGATATGCTGATGTTGATACTGCAACGAATAACTTTTCATTGGAAAATAAGCTTGGAGAGGGTGGCTATGGTCCCGTTTACAAGGTAATTAATTAAGCTTTCTGAGCATGCATGCATTAGGTTATACCTTGGAGTTAGCCTAGCTTTCAAGTCAAAGATCATTCACTCATGTCTTTGTGCATGGCAGGGTATACTAGAAAACGGACAGGAAATAGCAGTGAAAAAACTTTCAAAAGCTTCTACACAGGGATTTGAGGAGTTCAAGAATGAGGTTTCACTCACAGCAAAACTGCAGCATGTTAATCTTGTCAGAGTTTTGGGATTTTGCATTGAAAGGGATGAACAAATGCTCATCTACGAGTACATGCCTAACAAAAGCTTGGACTTCTACCTCTTTGGTCCGAACATTTTCTACCTGCAACTTATCCTTTTCCCGTGATCAAGGCTTTTCTGCATGATTACAGTTAGTATTGAAGGAAAATATCGAAAGTAAAATGATATAATTTGTTTCCATTTCTGAGTATCGAAGGCAAAAGCGTAAGTGAGGAGTAAATATATATATATATATATATTTATATATATATAAATATATTGGGGGTAGCTGGGTCATCTTCTAAATAAGTTTAAAAAAAAATTGTCACTTGATTTATACGACTTTAGGAGGGCCGTATGCTAAGTTTGGATACAAAGATAGTTTCAACTCATCTCAAAGATGGTTTCAACTCATCTCAAAGACTATTAAAACTTTAAGAATGTTTGAAAACTCTTGTGAGCCTTTTAGCAAGCATTTTGCATTTTCAATTACAGCTTAATTTTGATCATAATCGAATTGTTAATGCAGACCCTGCCAGACAAAGGCTTTTGGATTGGAATAAACGCGTTCATATCATTGACGGGATTATTCAAGGACTTTTATATCTCCAAGAGTACTCGAGATGGACAATAATTCATCGAGACTTGAAAGCAAGCAACATTTTACTTGACAGCAAGATGAAGCCTAAGATCTCAGATTTTGGCATGGCTAAAATTTTCACAAATGAGGAACATGAAGCTAATACAGGCCGAATTGCTGGAACATAGTAAGTACTCTACATGTTAATGAAGAGTAGTACTGCAATGATTAATTCCTGATATTTAGTTTGACTATATATTGTGTATTATCAACCATTAATGCATGCAGTGGTTATGTTCCTCCTGAATATGTTAAACGAGGTTTGTACTCCACCAAGTCCGATGTTTACAGCTTTGGAGTTTTGCTGCTTCAAATCATAAGCGGCAAGAAGAATGCTTGTTGTTATGGCTTGAATGAAGATTTAAGCCTCCTAGACCATGTAAGTTAATATTCTGATTCTGTTTATTTTTTATTTTTTATTTTTACTCTCTAGCTAATCACCTAACTGAATTGAGCGATTAAGTTTGGCAAAAAGATAAACACATCATGTAGATCTTATTTGAACCCTAAATGCCTTTCTCCGGATTGAATTATGATTATCCAATTCGGTCAAAAAGTTATAGATAATCTCAATTGCTTTTTTTTTTTGTGTGTGTGTGGCTAAGCATCAATTAAGTTGATCTACTTATGATCAACTACTCTTATAATATTGTTGGTAATTTTGAATTATCTTAGGCGTATGATCGGTGGAAATCAGACAACGGCTGCATGGAGTTTATGAACCCATCTCTAGATGATACTCTTTCATCATGTAAGCTATCAAGATGCTTGCAAATAGCTCTTTTATGTGTCCAGGAAAATGCAGGTGATAGGCCAACCATGTTGGAGGTTTCTTCAATCCTAAAATGTGAAAACACTGCTCTTGCAATCCCAAAATTGCCTGCCTTTTCTACAAAAAGAAGCGAAGAGGATGAAAACAAATCTAAATTAATGAAGCCAGAAAATTGTTCCATCAATCATACAACAATCTCCGAAATGGTTGCTAGATAATTGATCATTTTGTTTTATTATATATATCTTTGACATGTATACATATAATTTGTAATTCATGATTATCTTATCATTAGTGCACATACGTCAAGAGGGCCGGGTAAAATAATACTCCCTTCTCGTAATTTAATGTTTAATTGGCATCTTTTCCTATATATATAGATCAGGATCCAATTATAAATCATGTGCAAGTTTCTATAGGATGTACTACGTACGTATATTAATTAATCCATGCAGTAATGATTTTTTTTTTTTTTGAAGGAAGTAATGAAATTATTTAATCATATGAGAACAATCGATTTGCTGGGGAAAGCAATCTAGAATGGAAACATTACAAGAAGATCAGGGAAACTGATCTAGAAAATTCATGAAAAGTCTATCTATACGCGTTGGTATACGTGCGCGCATATATATATATATATATATATATATATATTACCTAGAATTCAAATTAGTACGTAAATATAATTAACTGATAAACAACTCTTAAGAATTAAAATTATATATATAGTACATACATACATAATTATACTATATATACAACGATTTATGCTAAATTAATTAGTGATCGATATATACGTTAGCTGGGAATTAGAGATCAGGCTTCATGAAGTAGTGGAAAGGTTTATGTTTTTTGTGACAAATTAAACCTTTCAATTCCAAAATAGTAGATATTAAAATGGTTAAAATTAAAACCGTTAGAATTCCATTGTTATTACAAAATTAAATATAGAATTAGCAAATAATCACTACAAGAAAATGACTCAATTGCGGCGATTTTTCATCTGTTGCAAACAAAATCGCCGCAATTGGTCTTTTTAGCGGCGATTTTATTTTTCGTCGCATAGAGTAAACAACGCCTTTCGATTTACTAAGAGTCGATCACTGTACATCTCAATTGCAGCGATTTTGGTAGATATTGCGGCGCTGTATTTTGCTGAAAAGTTAAAAAATTATTGCGATGGTCAAACAATCGCTGCAATTCATCTCTAGGGCGCTTAACTCACGGATTGTTTAATTTTCCCCCCGAAACGAAAACACATTCCCTCTCTTTTTTTTTTTTACTCTGTTCTTCCCCATCCCCGAGTTCCTACGATCGCGCGCTGTGATACCCACCCACTCATCTCGCTGTGATACCCACCCCCTCATCAGTGGCCATTGTTTGCAGGCCAAAATGGGAGATCACTTCACCCATTTCCTTCTCACAAAACCCACTCAAGCCATCTGATTGCATTTTTCTGCCCTAGAGTGTCTGTTTCCTTCGCACAAAAGCCGTATAGGTTGTTCCTCGTCAACGCAACACCACTCAAGGCAGACAAAGAGTAGCCGTTGAAGCAGCTCAGAGATGGAGGCGCCTTAATGCAGTCGAGCCCAACTCAAGGTCCCTCCTCCTCACCTACCCTTCTAATCTGACCAAATCGTGACCCCCTTTGTGTGTTTTAGCTTTTATTTTACTTTTTTGTTCGGATTCTCTAATTGGTTTATGATTAATTTTTCATAAACCTTAGATTAATTGTATGGATCAGAAAACTCATTTTTATCTAGTTTATTAATAAATTATTAGTTAGGCTCTATTTCTTGCTTGTAAATAAAATCGTCCCATTTCACTTTGAAATTGGGTTTAATCACAGCAGTAGCCCATAGCAGCAGCAGTCCATCGCAGTAGCACCAACACATCCTGCTGTGAGTTTGGAAAAATAGGTAAGGGCATTTGAAATTTTTTTTTCTGTGATGTTGGTTGAATTTGTATGCTCTAACATCCAAATAAAAAAACACAATAGGTCATATGACTAGCTCAGAACCTAGCATCACGAACCATTGGCAGAGAGATGACCTAGAATCAATTGTTTTTTGTACATATGCTTTCTTCAAGCACACAAAGGTGTAAAGTCATGTACTTTTCAAGCTAATTAGTCCTTATTCTGTTTGCTTAATATTTGTATTTTCTTTTCAATTATAGCTGCATCCAACTTACACTAATTTCAATCTTAAGCTGCTACTTGTATATGGTCTTCTATATACTTTCTAGTTTATTGGGTTGATAGTTCTTGTAATTTAAATTGTTGTCCTATGTACAAAAACCCTCCAAGATACTAATGAATTCTGATATTTAAGAACAATGGAAGAAATTGGAGCATCATCTTGCTGACATGGTATTGTTTCTTACAGTAACTACTCTTTTACCAAACTAAGCCTTAGGTGATGACTTTATTGGTAGATTTAATTATATCTTACCGTTATATATAAATATATTATATAGCTTGGGTATAGTTGTTTGATATAGGAATGTGATTGTGTCTCTGTTAAGTGTGTAGGATCATAGGCCATTCAACCAGATTTATGCAAGTTGCTTTCCATCTGTCTCTTCATGCACTTTCACGTCTTGAAGGGGTTTAAATTTATTCATGTGTACATCCTACGTACTAGAGTATTATCATCTTTAATCATTAATAAAGCACAAGCATAGGTAAAATTACTTCTGAGAATGTACAAGCATAGGTAAAAGTAGACTCAGAATTAGTTTTCTTTTTCCTCTGCCATTTTGTCATTTACCCATTAGGAGTCAAGAAGGCTGGTTCATTTAAATCAAGAGCTGAGTTTTAGGCAACACACCAAGTACCTTGCCTATTGAGGTAACATATTCAATATAACTTTAATATCCAAAAAGCTTGATTATCTTGAATGCTCATTATTTCCCAAAATAGCCTTATTTGCCTAAGAAGAGGAAAACTTTTCATTTCATAATATCGTTGATTAGATGATTGTAGTTATTTTGACCATATGAGAAGTTGTTTTTCTCTATTAATAATAGCTTTCATTTGTTGGGTATGATAAGATGTTCTCAATGAAAGAAGTTTCTGAAATTATATTTTAACTACACACACACACATATATATGACTTACTATTTCCAGCAATTTAGATCAAATCATGGTTTAAATGTTTGTGTGTCTCTCTTATATAAATTAATTTCTTCATTTGAGCAGATAAGTACTGATCGAATTCTCCCTTTTCTTTTGGCTTAATTCTGAAGTTTATAGCAGGTACACAACCAATAAACACCTTAGCTTTTGTTCTTGATGGTGTGAACTTTGGAGCATCTGACTTTGCATATACTGCATATTCAATGGCAAGTTCACTAAACCCTCTTTTCCCATATACATATATATATATATGTATATATATTCAATCTCTGTTAATTTAATTATCTTTCAGAACTTTTCTTTAAATAATTAAAAATATTCTTGTTCAGATTATTATGGCTATAGCAAGTATTACCTCAGAATACCTTCTGGCTAAAGCCAGAGGTTATATTGGAATCTGGTATGCCTTAATCATCTACATGGGTTTGCGCACAGTTGCTGGTGTTTGGAGGTGATTTTCCTTTTGTAATCCATATTCCCTAGCTAGCTAGCTAATGAAATCTATATATAATCGAGATATATATTTCAAGTTTCAATCTCCATTTTTTATAATAGGGTAAGCATTTGGAATATTTTGAATGATATCTTCTTTCTTTCTTTCTTTTTATTTAATTTTGATTAATTGCAAATGGCAGGGTGGGGATAGCAACTGGACCTTGGCGCTTCCTCAGAGGCAGAATGCTTTCATAAGAGTTGTTAATTCATGTATTTGCTTTACAAGAGGCTCCTTATAAATATTTCATACTATTTATCTAGCTTTAGGGTTTAGCTCATATGTTAATTATATCTTATAGTTATATATACATATATTATATATAAGGCTCTCTAATATTAAGTATAGCTTGGGTATAGAAAATCGCCATTAATTTCGTGCAATTTTTTTTTTTTATTTTGTTAAATATCTTTTCCGGCGATTACAATTCGCCGGAAATAATTTTTTGGTAGACAAATGTTATTTCCGGCGATAACATATCGTAGGAAATACTTATTGCCGGCATTATAGGGTATTTGCGGCGAACAATATTGGCCGCAAAAAAAAAATACCAACGATGTTATGATCGCTGCAATTGAGCTCACAAAACCAATAATTCAATTGCGGCGATTTTAGAATCGCTGGGATTGATATATACCGGCGCATTTTAATCGCTGCAATTGTTATTTCAAAACCATTTAGTCAATTGTGGCGATTTAAAAAAATCGTTGGGAAATTATATTTCCGGCGATTTTTCCTCTTTTAGCGACAATATTAAATCGCTGGAATTAATTTTTCCCAACGATTAACAACTGAACCGTATCTTGCAATTGCAGCGATAAAATGTACCATTTTCGACGAATAAAAATCGCCGGTAAGTAAAATATTTGCCGGCGATTTTTGGCTCCCGTTGGAGTAGATCAAAAGTGGGGCTTTAATACCGGCGAATGTCCAGCGATTTATTCTCCGGCTGGCAGCAATTTTAACAAAAAGAGGCAATTTTCAGTTATTATTTTGGTTGCAATCAGCTGCGTCTTGGTGATTATTCTCCTCCTAGTCTCTGTATTGGCGTGTTATATAATGAAGAGAAAGCTCAAGTCAAGAGGTAATTATTATTTCTTTTTTTCTAACAGTCTGATCAATTAAGTATGATTTTTGACTAGTTAATTTATGTGCTGCAAATATTGTAAATTAGCTAATTTCGTTTAATTTGTAGCAGTTACATGTATGATTTCAGACTCGCTACTGCTTATAACTTTAAGAAGGAAAAGTGAGTTTTTTACGTCATTTGTCTTCCGGATTTAGCAGCTAAAGAAACGGAAGCCAGAGTAAACGACATTGCAGACAGCAATGCTCCCAATCTTCAAGTATTTAGATATGCTGATGTTGATACTGCAACGAATAACTTTTCATTGGAAAATAAGCTTGGAGAGGGTGGCTATGGTCCCGTTTACAAGGTAATTAATTAAGCTTTCTGAGCATGCATGCATTAGGTTATACCTTGGAGTTAGCCTAGCTTTCAAGTCAAAGATCATTCACTCATGTCTTTGTGCATGGCAGGGTATACTAGAAAACGGACAGGAAATAGCAGTGAAAAAACTTTCAAAAGCTTCTACACAGGGATTTGAGGAGTTCAAGAATGAGGTTTCACTCACAGCAAAACTGCAGCATGTTAATCTTGTCAGAGTTTTGGGATTTTGCATTGAAAGGGATGAACAAATGCTCATCTACGAGTACATGCCTAACAAAAGCTTGGACTTCTACCTCTTTGGTCCGAACATTTTCTACCTGCAACTTATCCTTTTCCCGTGATCAAGGCTTTTCTGCATGATTACAGTTAGTATTGAAGGAAAATATCGAAAGTAAAATGATATAATTTGTTTCCATTTCTGAGTATCGAAGGCAAAAGCGTAAGTGAGGAGTAAATATATATATATATATATATATATATATATATTTATATATATATAAATATATTGGGGGTAGCTGGGTCATCTTCTAAATAAGTTTAAAAAAAAATTGTCACTTGATTTATACGACTTTAGGAGGGCTGTATGCTAAGTTTGGATACAAAGATAGTTTCAACTCATCTCAAAGATGGTTTCAACTCATCTCAAAGACTATTAAAACTTTAAGAATGTTTGAAAACTCTTGTGAGCCTTTTAGCAAGCATTTTGCATTTTCAATTACAGCTTAATTTTGATCATAATCGAATTGTTAATGCAGACCCTGCCAGACAAAGGCTTTTGGATTGGAATAAACGCGTTCATATCATTGACGGGATTATTCAAGGACTTTTATATCTCCAAGAGTACTCGAGATGGACAATAATTCATCGAGACTTGAAAGCAAGCAACATTTTACTTGACAGCAAGATGAAGCCTAAGATCTCAGATTTTGGCATGGCTAAAATTTTCACAAATGAGGAACATGAAGCTAATACAGGCCGAATTGCTGGAACATAGTAAGTACTCTACATGTTAATGAAGAGTAGTACTGCAATGATTAATTCCTGATATTTAGTTTGACTATATATTGTGTATTATCAACCATTAATGCATGCAGTGGTTATGTTCCTCCTGAATATGTTAAACGAGGTTTGTACTCCACCAAGTCCGATGTTTACAGCTTTGGAGTTTTGCTGCTTCAAATCATAAGCGGCAAGAAGAATGCTTGTTGTTATGGCTTGAATGAAGATTTAAGCCTCCTAGACCATGTAAGTTAATATTCTGATTCTGTTTATTTTTTATTTTTTATTTTTACTCTCTAGCTAATCACCTAACTGAATTGAGCGATTAAGTTTGGCAAAAAGATAAACACATCATGTAGATCTTATTTGAACCCTAAATGCCTTTCTCCGGATTGAATTATGATTATCCAATTCGGTCAAAAAGTTATAGATAATCTCAATTGCTTTTTTTTTTTGTGTGTGTGTGGCTAAGCATCAATTAAGTTGATCTACTTATGATCAACTACTCTTATAATATTGTTGGTAATTTTGAATTATCTTAGGCGTATGATCGGTGGAAATCAGACAACGGCTGCATGGAGTTTATGAACCCATCTCTAGATGATACTCTTTCATCATGTAAGCTATCAAGATGCTTGCAAATAGCTCTTTTATGTGTCCAGGAAAATGCAGGTGATAGGCCAACCATGTTGGAGGTTTCTTCAATCCTAAAATGTGAAAACACTGCTCTTGCAATCCCAAAATTGCCTGCCTTTTCTACAAAAAGAAGCGAAGAGGATGAAAACAAATCTAAATTAATGAAGCCAGAAAATTGTTCCATCAATCATACAACAATCTCCGAAATGGTTGCTAGATAATTGATCATTTTGTTTTATTATATATATCTTTGACATGTATACATATAATTTGTAATTCATGATTATCTTATCATTAGTGCACATACGTCAAGAGGGCCGGGTAAAATAATACTCCCTTCTCGTAATTTAATGTTTAATTGGCATCTTTTCCTATATATATAGATCAGGATCCAATTATAAATCATGTGCAAGTTTCTATAGGATGTACTACGTACGTATATTAATTAATCCATGCAGTAATGATTTTTTTTTTTTTTGAAGGAAGTAATGAAATTATTTAATCATATGAGAACAATCGATTTGCTGGGGAAAGCAATCTAGAATGGAAACATTACAAGAAGATCAGGGAAACTGATCTAGAAAATTCATGAAAAGTCTATCTATACGCGTTGGTATACGTGCGCGCATATATATATATATATATATATATATATATTACCTAGAATTCAAATTAGTACGTAAATATAATTAACTGATAAACAACTCTTAAGAATTAAAATTATATATATAGTACATACATACATAATTATACTATATATACAACGATTTATGCTAAATTAATTAGTGATCGATATATACGTTAGCTGGGAATTAGAGATCAGGCTTCATGAAGTAGTGGAAAGGTTTATGTTTTTTGTGACAAATTAAACCTTTCAATTCCAAAATAGTAGATATTAAAATGGTTAAAATTAAAACCGTTAGAATTCCATTGTTATTACAAAATTAAATATAGAATTAGCAAATAAATAATAGATAATAAATTTTAATGAAAATAATAAAAGAATAAAATTAATATTTCTCAGATATATAGTCTGGCTGAGTACTAATTAATAGGAAACAAATAAGTTGCTTAAGAAATTACGACAAAAAATTGCTTGAGACACACGAACGTATTACACGGATCAAGGCAAAAGTAATTAATTTACTCATGCTTATGTACGCGCGCAATATTCATTAATAATGCATGTATCAAGCCTATCAAATATATATATATATATATATATATATATATTTATTCTCTTGTTTGTAGCTCACTACAACAGTTTGGGTCTTTTGGGATGAAATTAATTTTCGTATCAAAACATAAGGTTTTTGTCCCAAAATATATTTTGAAACGGAAAAAAAAAGGTCTCAAAGTCATCCCAATATTAGTGTCTCAAAAGGTATTTTGGGACAAAAATATCAATTTCATCCAAAAAAATATCTTTTGAAATGAAAATTTGCTAGACCGTTCGATCACGTTCGTCCCAAAGCGTGTGTTGCGCTACTTAAAGGGCACTCTTCATCACAGTCTTCACTTTGCCAAAGGACCTCTGCAACTTCAGGTCTTCAGTGACTCAGATTGGGCAGGTGATGTGATATTGGACTGTCGTTAAACAATAGGATATGCAATGTTTCTTGGTCCCTACCTAGTGTCATGGAATGCCAAAAAGCAGCCTGTAGTTTCTTGCTCTAGCACAAAATCAGAGTATCGAGCCATGGCCTTTGCAATAGCAGAACTCTATTGGATTCGCATGCTTCTTTCTGATCTCCAAGTTCCACTCATTTCTCCTCCTATTCTTTGGTGTGACAACTTTGGAGCTCTCTCCCTTACAGCAAATCAAGTTTTTCATGCAAGGACAAAACACATAAAAGTAGATTACCACTTCATTCGTGAGAAGGTTGCTAAGAAAGATATCATTCTTCAATATTTGTCCACTTATGTTCAACTGACCAACCAATTCACCAAAGGACTTACTTCATCACACTTTCTTTATCTTCGGGACAAGCTTTCAATTTGTGAACTCTCTATCAACTTGAAGGGGGATGTTAAGGATAAATATATAGATAAAGATGAGCACAAATCTTATGATAAAGATAGAGGCCAGTTGTTATCTTATCTTATATTTGGATCAATCTAATATTTCTATCTGTAGAGATAAGATTTAAGTAACCATCGTAAACAATCTAATACATGTGTACCTCTATTTAAATCAATCAAATATACTCAAAACGTCAAGCTGCTGCATTCCTTTTTAGTACTATTTTATTAAGGAGAGATTTGGATTCAAAACTCACTTTAACCCATCTCAACTCATTATTATAACTTTTTCAAATTTTCATACAAAATATAATAAACAATTAAACTTTTTTAAATCTCAAAACAACTTTTTCAAATTCTCACACAAAATATAATAAATAATTCAACTTTTATTCTGCTATTCACAAACCATCTCAACTCATCTCTGAATCCAAAATCTCCTAAATCTTTCAAAAACTCTTTTGCCAAGTTTTTCACTATTCGTTTGTTGTAACTCGCATACCCATTACCGTAAAGCTCCTCCACCACCATAAAAGCGATTCTTTGTCTCGCTTGAGCCCATAATCGATCTCCATCCTTTGGAAAAATGACACCACATCAGTCAGCCTCTCGGCACGGAAGAGCGTGTCAATGGTAGATTCCAGGGTTTTAGGCCCATCGAGTCCAACTCCATTCACGAGGACTTCATGGATCGCCTTGAAATCCTTGTGTCAGTCGAAGTAATAGATGAAGTAGGATATGGTTTCATCAGAGTGAGTGAAACTAGGCTTGGAGATGAGCCAGTGATTAAACCCCTGGACCATACGGCATGCATCGAGGCAGAGATTGAGTGTGTAGAGGACCAAGGATGGTATTGGATTGATGTGCGAGAAGCTTAGGTGGAGTCTTTGGGAGATTGGAAGCAGTACCAAGCCAGGGTTTTTTAGTAGCTCATAGGAGAGGGGAATGGGATATGGTTCTTACGACGTGGAGGAGGATGGTAATGAAGCACAAGTTTTTAGTAGAGAGAGAGACTGAGAGCTTTGTTGGTATTGGCAATGGCATCAGAGATGGGAGAAGAAGGAAATGGGTTATTGGGCAAAATAAGCTATCTTACAACCCTAGAACTAGGGTTTGCCATGTGAAGAGAGTTTCTGTGAAGTTCAAACAGAGGAAGGGGAGCTTAAGAAGGATGAGAGTGAGCGAGCTACCTTCATTCCTAGGTTTTAATGCACGTTTCATATTTAAAAATAAAAATAAATGCCATGTGGGGTGGTGTGTGGAGGTTGCAGAATAGTATGTGGTTGTTTAGAAGAACTCCATCGCTGATTCGCTATAGTCCCCCATGGAGTCATAGCACTGCGAAACACATGTAGCTATCCTCTCCCTCTCTCTCTCTCTTCTCTCAATCTCTCTCTATCTATATATATATATATAGGCCTGTGCAAAATACTCGTTGACCCGATTGGGTTGAACCCATTAAAGTCGGGTTCAATAAATGTCGATTTCAACATCCATCCAATCTGATTAATATCGGATGATATTTGAACCTAAAAACATTGCAGTGAAAAAGAGTCAAAGTCTTCTCCCCACTGCGACTGCAGAAACTCTAAAGTTGTGTTCTCTCTCTCTCTGTCTCAATAACTTCAATGGTAATAATAATGGATTTTTTCTTCTCAGTATATGCTTCTACTTCTACTCCAACTCATCTTTTTATTGCTTCCTCTAGGCGTGCGCCAACGGGGTGTCTGCTTCTTCTTCTTCTTCTTCTTCCACAAAGCTTCCTCCTCTCTCTCATCTCGTCTTCTATGGTTTTACCCAAAAAAAAAAGTAGTATTTAAAACCCACTCCAACCGTCGTACCTCTCTCTTCCTTTCTCTTCTCCAAAACTCAAACACATTGACCTAGTCTTAGTTTTCTTTTGGAAATGTTGAAGCTTTTGGAGAGAGATGAAAGCAGATTCAGTTGACCCAGTCTCAGGATAGGTTTGGGGGGTGAGATGAGAATTTTATATTTTGTTTTAGTGTTTAAAATATTATGTTTTAGTATTATTATTGTTTTGGGATTTGAAAAAGTTTAATTGAGATTTGAAAAAATTTAATTGTTTATTATATTTTGTATAAAGATTTGAAAAATGTGTAATGATGAGATGGGATGAGATGAGAATTTTATCTCATCCCACCCCCCAAATCTGCCCTCAGTCTTCTTTCGGAAATGCTATAAAGCCTTTGGAGAGAGATTGAGGCAAATTCGGGAGACTTGGTTTGGAGGAGTTGTTGATGATGGTTTCTGAAGTGAGTGTTTGTTTATGTCCATCATTGTTTTTTCTGTGTTGTGAATGGATTGTATTGTATTTTTGCATTCCTGTTTCGGGGTTGACGTCGGATTTGTTGAAATTCTGGCTTCTTATTTTATTCTCATCCTTGAAATTTAATTTATTTAATGTTGGCTGTACTGACTAAAAGAAATTAATCTTTCTTTCTTTATTTATTTGGTAAAGATAAATTTGAAAAAAAAAAACCCGACAATGTTTAACTTGACCCAAATGGACCGGATTGGATTGGGTCGATTCTTAATTGGCTGGCCTCCGGGTTAGGTCGGGTTAGGTTGGGCCCAAACTAGCCTTGGGCGGCCGGGTTGCAGGCCTATACAATATATATATATATATATATAATATATATCGACAGCCAATAGACATATAATAAATTATAATTGTTCCTAGAGAGTAGATAAGAGTGGATACTGCCGTCTGGATGGAAGATTATTCTTTGACTTGGTTTCTATTAATTAAAGATGGTCGTCATCGACTCAATACCCCAATACCTATACGTTCTTCTTCTTTTGTCAAATAAATATTTTTGATCACACTTTCCATTAATATTGATAATTCGCTCTCAAACTGTCAAACATACCAAAAAAAAAAAAAAATCAATAGCGTCCTATATATAAATGATATTGCTATTAAAAAAGGGTTCACAAAGATGATATGAATCTAAAACGTCATTAATTTATTACATCTTTAATTTAAAACATTTAAAACTAAGGTACTGCTTGGATGATGAGATGAGATGAGATAGTTTTAAATAAAAATTAAAAATAGAATAAAATATTATTAGAATATTATTTTTTAATATTATTATTATTTCTAAATTCAAAATAATTGAATTATTTATTATATTTTGTATGAAATTTTGATAAAGTTATAATAATAAGATAAGATATTCAAACCGACCTAAATATATCAAATATCTTATAATATAACTAATATTATCGTGAGGGTCTACAGTACTAGTAAGTCATTAGATGTACTCATCCATTCAAATGATCTTTGCCTTTGGAATGGATATATACATACACACATGATGCAGGCTAGCTGTGATCTTATCCTTGAACAAGTTGTATAAATTAAGGTTCGTGTGAAAATGTCAATCAATGCTGGCCGTCACGATCAATTGATTCAATTGATCCAGAGGGAGACAAAATGGGGCATGCATGCATCCAGCATATTCGTCGGAATATTACTCATGAGATTCTTATTGGCCTGCCAAACGGGGTAATTAATTAGCACTGAACAACGTCTCATGAGGGAGAATGCGCATGTTTCATTGACCACTGCAAAGATCCTTCGGCTTGTGGTTGGCATATTCCTTGATGAGACATTAATTGTAATCTATTTTATTACGTCGGAAAAAAGTTGGCATAAGTTGTGCATGTATGTTTGGATGGAGAGTATAATATCCATCCGTATGAAACTATCTCAGATGATCAGAGATGACCTTAGCACCAAAACCGATCCTATATTATGTAGTACTTTTATAATCTGGTCTATTACATAAAATTATATTAATTTATAAATTTATTTGTATGAAAATTTTTGTAACTAAAATATTTCTCACATTTTCAAGCAAGTATATAATGAACGACTGCATCACTCTCATCTGTCTATGATGAAATGGACAATTTTAGAGCTGATTTAGTTATACAAAATCAAATTATCTCATCTCAAATAATTATTATAATTTTTTAAAATTTTCATATAAAATATAATAAGTAATTCAATTTTTTTAAATTTTAAAAAAATAATATTAAAAAATAATATTATAATATTATTTCATTCAATTTTTAATAAAATATCTCATCTTATTTAATCATAATCTAAAGAATTGATGATGGATGCACGTACTTTTTTTCTTTTTCTGCAAAGAAATACGATGATATACTCCGGTTAGCAGTACTGGCATTTTAAATTAGCGATATTTTGGACTCAGTCTTCGTACTTGGTTGGAATGAGACCAATAATTTATCCGAAAATTTTTGTGTGCAAATGCAGATTGCAATGTTTTTTGTTTTTGGCAGACAAAGACGGTACCTGTAATTTATTAATAATGCAGACTGTAATCATGTTCATGCTTCTCTTTCCTTGCTAGCTGGTTCTTGATCCCTGCATCAATAAGCTTTCCCCAATGTCGTCTAAACATTTTATCATCCTCTTTTACATTTTCCCATCTCTAATATTATTTCACCCTGCAGAAGCACAGAGTTGGGTGAAAGCCGGTTATTGGCTTTCCGGACAAGAAATTTCTGGCATAAACTCAACGCTCTTTACTCACATTATCTGTGGTTATGCTGATATTAATACTTCAACGTATGAGTTACATATCTCGCCCAACCATGAGCGCGACTTCTCCGCCTTCATGAACACTGTCAAACAAGAAAACCCATCAATCACGACGCTTCTTTCCATTGGAGGTGAAAACCTATCTTTTTCACTAATGGCCAACAGTTCTGTTCGCAGAAAGTCCTTAATTGACTCCTCATTAAAAATTGCCAGACGCTATAGCTTTCAAGGGGTAGACCTGACCTGGATTTTCCCTGACACAAGCTCTGACATGAACAACTTTGCCATACTCCTTGAAGAGGGGCGACTAGCTGTAGAGTCCGAGGCTAAAAACAATAGCCAGCCACAACTGATCTTGACTGCTGTAGCTGGCCACTCGCCAGTTAATTCACAAAATGTGTCCTATCCTGTCGACTCAATGCAGAAGAACTTGAATTGGTTAAACATTATGGCTTATAACTATAAGGACCCTTCTGGGGCAAACATTACGAGTGCTCGTGCAGCTCTGCATGATCCAACGAGGCGGATTACTACTGATGATCGCATAAGGGACTGGATTCAAAGGGGACTATCTGCAAATAAGTTGGTTCTGGGGTTGCCTTTCTTTGGCTCTGGGTGGACACTTCAGAATTCCGAGGACAATGCTATAGGTGCACCAGTCACTGGTCCAGCAACTGGTCTAAGTTTTACAGAACATGGAAGCATCGCCTACAAGAATATCAAGCAACTTTACATTCGTAAATATCGGGCTGCTGTAAAGTACAATGCTACTTATGTAATGAATTACTGCATCAATGGATCAACATGGATTGATTTTGATGATGTTAAGGCTATCGAAGCTAAGGTGTCCTACGCCAGGAAGATGGGGTTGCTCGGTTACTATGTCCTGGAAGTCACGGATGATGACAATTGGGTGCTTTCTCTTGCTGCAGGTACAAATTATTAATGTCTCTTCAGAATCTATTCCTCATATGTAGTTTCTCTATTGCATGCATGGTTACATTATCATGTGTCCAACTATTTTGAGATTGACAAAGGAGGAAAGGAAACCTGGAGCAGCCCAATAACTTGATGGCACTGAAAATATATACAAGGACTTGGCATGATCTCGTGAATTGGCCTCGATCCCCATTCAAATTTGAGATCTTTTGTCAATAATTTCTTCCTGATCTTTGCATTCTATGGCATGTCAAAACTACTAGACAGACCATATATATTGTAGTGTGTATATATATATATATATGATCTTAATTATGACATGTTTCTGTCTGATAAAAAATGATTTTGGCATCAGCGCAACGGGTCGAAAAGACTCACAATAATATAGCTGACAACAATCAGCACCAAAAGTGGCGATTGTTAGTGATAATTTTGGTTCCGACTGCTTTGCTTATTCCCGGTCTAGTCTCGGTGATGTGCTATTTAAGGAAGAGAAATCTAAAATCAAAAGGTGATATCTTTTGCTTCAGTTGTAAGTAGTATGTTGATTATTTAGTACTGCTTTTTAAACCAAATGAAAAAATATAAATGAGATTTTAGATTTGTTTTTCCCTGATTTGTTTGCTAATTGCCCACCTTGGTGATACGAATGGTACGTGGAGGCAGCTAAAGAACCAGGAGCAAAAGTCAACAACGTAGCAGCTGCAGGAAACTTTAATAGCAATGCTCCTGATCTTCAGATCTTCAGTTATGCTGATATTGAGATGGCTACTAGTGCATTTTCATTTGAGAATAAGCTTGGAGAGGGTGGCTATGGTCCTGTTTACAAGGTAAACCCTTCTAGCATTAGGTTATTATATATAATCAGGAGTTTTTTTAAAATCTATTACTTTTATAAGTTCTTAATTAAGCATCTCTTTTAACATATATTCTATTATCTCATCATTTCATTTCATTTCATGTTTCATTTTATTTTATTAGTCCATCTCAATCTTTCACGTGCTATAAACTAATTAGAAAAACGGAGGGGTGTAACCCGTATGCGGTATGCACCGATTTTGCATTTTCGAAAATCGATTATGTACTGGTTATCATCCTAAACAGGTATCTCCGATTTTACCGATTTCAGTCCGATTTTTCAATTTTAATAGTATTAGTATTAGGGCATAAAATGTAATTAATATATTAATATACATTAGTATACTAATGTATACTAATTAATTAAAACGAAATGTAATTAATATACTAATGTATTATGTATTTATCAAAAGGAATATGTTGAAAATTTATTAGACCATAAAATGTTATTAATATATATATTTTATGTTTAAAGCATATGATCAAATAAATTTTCATGTTTAAGATTGAAATTTTATATTATAAATTATAATAACATTATCTTATATATAATTATAATTTATATTATTATATATATTATATATAAATTATATATAATATTAAAAAAATTAATTTAAAATATATAATATAGTGAACCGTTTCAGTCCTAAAAAGTATAGAACCGGAACTGGACTACCGGCCGCTTTTGGAACTAAGGGAACCGATTATGGACCGGACTGGTACTTCCACTGGTTCGGGCCAGTTTTCCAGTTAATTTTTACACCCCTTCAAAAATCTTTTATTGTATTATTTTCCTATATACATTTATTATTACTAATTAAAAAAAAACCACTCGATTGTTTTCTATTATTTTATTATTACTTTTTCAATTAAAAAAATTATTCATCTTATTATATATAGCTATGGACTATTCGTTAATTACCCATTTGCTTTCTTCACCTCTTAAGTCTTCTACTACTAATTTAAACTCTTTATACTCTCACCAATTAATTTTGATGTTTATTGAGACATAACAAATTGTCATTCCTCAACAATATAAGAATATTCTTACATTTCAAACTAGCTAACCACAAGTACTGTCTATGTCACAGGGTATACTTGAAAATGGACAGGAAATAGCAGTGAAAAAACTTTCTAAAACTTCCACACAAGGATATGAGGAGTTCAAGAATGAGGTTACACTGACGGCAAAACTGCAGCATGTTAATCTTGTCAGGGTTTTGGGATTTTGCATTGAAAGGGATGAACAAATAATCATCTACGAGTACATGCCTAACAAAAGCTTGGACTTCTACCTCTTCGGTCAGAATATTTTCTACCGACAGTATTGAAGGGAAAATATCAAGAGCAAAATGATATTGTTTGTTTCAAGTTCTAGCATATATATATAGAAGGCAAAAGCATATATATACTAATAATTAATTTAGTCTCATTAATGAAAATCGGAGTGAACCTCTTTTAAAGTACCTTAACAGAGAGAAAATTCAAAAGGACATCAAGTGAGAAAGAGTTATTTACATGGAGTAGGTTATACAGTACAACCTTTATTAATAATCATTTAATGTTGTTTGAAACATTTATACCAATATCAATAAATGTTGTAAGGCCTACTTTATGTGTTTATCTCTCTTACTCGAGACCCTCAAGTTTGAATATATAAGAACTTAAAGGGAGTTTGATACCTTCAAGGATGTCGTTTTGCATTTCATCACTAAATACTTGTGATCTTGATTCATTTAGTAAGAAACTGAAAATTCTTTAATTGTATGGAGTAGTTGGGCAGTGGAAATTTTAAGAATGTTTGAGAATTCAGCTTTCTAGCATTTTGCTTTATTTGAGTAGTACTTGCACTCACAATACGAACGTTCTCAACAACATTTCATAATTGATTGTTGCAGACCAGGCCAAACAAGGGCTTTTGGATTGGAATAAGCGCGTTCATATCATCGAAGGGATTACCCAAGGACTTCTATATCTCCAAGAGTACTCGAGATGGACAATAATTCACCGAGACTTGAAAGCCAGCAACATTTTACTTGACAAAAAGATGAAGCCTAAGATCTCAGATTTTGGCATGGCTAAAATTTTCACAAATGAGGAACATGAAGCAAATACAGGCCGAATTGTTGGAACATAGTAAGTACTGATCTACATGATATTAATGAAGTACTGCAATGATTAATTCCTGATATTTAATTTGACTATATATTGTGTATTATCAACCATTAATTCATGCAGTGGTTATGTTCCTCCTGAATACATTAAACGAGGTTTGTACTCCACCAAGTCTGATGTTTACAGCTTTGGAGTTTTGCTACTACAAATCATAAGCGGCAAGAAGAATGCTTGTTGTTATGGCTTGAGTGAAAATTTAAGCCTCCTAGATCATGTAAGTTAGTCCAATTATACTTTTGTTTTACTATCTAATGACTTGACCGAATCGGATGATTCTATTCTAGAAAGATGAACACTGTACGTAATCATATAGACCCCATATAAGCATTTAATTCAATGCCTATCTTTCTGCATTTAAGCATCCGATTTGGTTAGGACATGGAGATATGGTCTCAATTGCCTTTTCTGCGTGGCTCAGCATCAAATCCTACTTGTGATCAACTACACTTGTATCATTGTTAATTTTTCATTCTCTAATTAGGCATACGATCGGTGGAAATCAGACAATGGCTGCATGGAGTTTATGGACCCATCTCTGGATGATACACTTTCATCATGTAAACTATCGAGATGCTTGCAAATAGCTCTTTTATGTGTCCAGGAAAATGCAGTTGATAGGCCAACCATGTTGGAGGTTGCTTCAATCCTAAAGAGCGAAAGTGCTGCTCTTACAACCCCTAAATTGCCCGCCTTTTCTATAAAAAGAAATGAAGAGGAGGATAACAAATCTGAATTGAAGCCAAAAAATTGTTCCATCAATGAAACAACTATCTCCGAAATGGTTGCTCGATAATTAAGCAAGCATGGAGGTCTTTCTGGTATGTAGTTTCATAACGGGGGATCTTAGGCATTCATAATATTGGTATATGTATTGATCTTAACACTGAAGTAAATTTTTAATCTTTGCCCAAAGATCTATTTTTTATATTGTTTAGTTTCTACCAAGAACGTACAGTGTGAAGATGTCATCAGACATAAAGGGATCAAACTGTAGCTTGATCGGTTTAGCCATTGTAGAGTTCTTGATGGCTAGTTAATCAACAGAAACTAGAGAGGCTAGTTAATTAATAGAAATTAGAGATTGAGATTGAGAAAAGATGCAAAATAAAGAGAAAATTTTGAAAAATATTGATTAATGATATAATTCGAAATTATTTTATGAATTAAGCCCAAAAGCCAAGTTTAAATAGTTTCAAAATTTGAATTATGAGAATTTTTCCAAAAAATAAAAAATTCAAATTATTGCATGAAAATTAAATATGTAAGTAAACATTAAATATCCTGCCAATTGAAAATAAGCTAGGAGAGGCTATGGTCCTGTTTACAAGGTAAACCTTTCTAGCATTAGGTTATTATATATAATCAGGAGTTTTTTTTTAAATCTATTACTTTTATAATTTCTTAATCTATCTCTTTTAACTTATATTCTATTATCAAATCATTTCATTTCATATTTCATTTTATTTTATTAGTCCATCTCAATCTTTCACTTAATTGCTATAAACCTAGAAAAGCCTTTTATTTTTTTATTTTCCTATATACATTTATGATTACTAATTCAAAAAAAAAAACCACTCGACTTTTTTCTATTCTTTTATAATAATTTTTTCATTTAAAAAAATTATTCGTCTTATTATTATATATAGCCATGGACTCTTCTTTAATTACCATTTGCTTAATTTCTTCACCTCTTAACTCTTCTACTACGTACTAATTTAAACTAATGTTTTAAATACCATACCAGATGTCGTACAGGTCAAGTTACTAAAATGAAATATTTCAATATCGATACCGTTTCGGGATAGTCAATATATGAATAAATTATATATATAAATATATATAAATTATATTCCAAAATAATATTCTATATACGAATAAATAAAATATAAATACATATATATAAATAATTAATAACCTAGTTTGAATTGGGGGTAAAAAAATGAACTTGTAGTTTGAAAAAAAAAAAGAAGCCGAAATATCAGTCGGTACAGGCCGAAATACAAGCCAAAATATAGGCCGATACGACCAGTATCGACCGGTATGAAATATATATAGTACCTGTACCAGCCCAGTGGCTGGTACGAAAAATACGGCCGTAACGGCCGGTATGGTACGGTACGGTATTAACAACACTGATTTAAACTCTTTATACTCTCACCAATTAATTTTGATGTTCATTGAGACATAACAAATTTTCATTCCTCAACAATATAAGAATATTCCTACATTTCAAACTAGCTAATTAACCACAAGTATCTTTGTCGCAGGGTATACTTGAAAATGGACAAGAAATAGTAGTGAAAAAACTTTCAAAAACTTCCACACAGGGATTTGAGGAGTTCAAAAAATGAGGTTACACTCACGACAAAACTGCAGCATGTTAATCTTGTCAGAGTTTTGGGATTTTGCATTGAAAGGGATGAACAAATGCTCATCTACGAGTACATGCCTAACAAAAGCTTGGACTTCTACCTCTTTGGTCAGAATATTTTGTGCTTATAGTATTGAAGGGAAAATATCGAGAGCAAAATGATATTGTTTGTTTCAAGTTATAGCATATATAGCAGGCAAAAGCATATACTAATAATTAATTTAGTCTCATTAATGAAAAATCAGGACGGACCTCTTTTAAAGTACTTTAAGAGAGAGTTTAAGCTAGGCCTTGCCAAAAATCACTCTCCTTGAGTTTTCCTCTCTACCCAGCCAAAACCCATCCAACAAAGTCTACTCTTCTCCAACCAGAGGGGGGGTGGAGCTTCGGCTCCTCCCTCCCTTCTCCCATTTAACTAGTCGAAATACTGTACAACTCTTCTTTTTCCAGTGTTTTTTATTTTGTTTTTCGTCCAAAGCAAGGAGAAACTCCGATTTGCTGCCTACAAGAGCCCATCGACCACCAAGTGCCCCACTGCTGGATTCTCCAGCCGCCGATCCTTCAAATTGTCAAAAATTTTGTCGAACGGAGTGGTGGAACACGTGAGACCCACACGCCACAGTGCCGAGAAGCTCCTGTTGCCACCACGCATGGCATTTTTGGGGCCAGCGACCTTAGATCCTTCAGATCCGACCGACCGCCACACTCCTAGCATGGCACGTGTCCCTTACACGCCGCCACAGTTCCTAATCGTCATCCTCCGGGGATTCAATGGCTCTCCTTTCTGCCTATGTTTTTACTTTCCCTAACCAAGGATCATGGAAACGAGGTAGTGGAAGTCTCTTGCAGCCAGTCTAGATTAGCAAAATGCAGCACAAATCGCTTCACTACGACTTTCAGTCGTAGTATCACAATCCGTTTATCGGACTGTATCAAAACCGCTTTAAGCGACATCTCCTTGTGGGAATTCAATCGGGGTCAAGTCTTTGACCCCAAATCCCACTTTTTTTTTTTTTTTTTTTGTTTTTGCTGGTTTGGGTTGAATATTGGGGTCTCCCACCTCTTCACTATCATATCCTGTAATTGTTTAATATGTCTATAATATGTTTGCTTCAAAGAAAAAAAAGAAAGAGTTTTAAGAGAGAGAAAATTCAAAAGGCCGGCATCAACTGAGAAAGAGTTATTTACATGATGTAGGCTATATGTACAATACAACCTAATTTATTAATAATCATTTAATGTTGTTTGAAACATTTATACGGACATCAATAAATGTTGTAAGACCTACTTTATGTGTGTATTGACTCTCTCTCACTTGAGGCCCTCAAGTTCGGATAAGAACTTAAAGAGAATAGTTTGATTGATCCTTTAAAGGTGTCGTCTTGCATTTCATCACTAAATACTTGTGATCTTGATTCATTCAGTAAGGCAATGAAAATTCTTGTAAGGAGTAGTTGGGGGGAAATTTTAAGAATGTTTGAGAATTCAGCTAATTTTTAGTATTTTGCTTTATTTGAGTAGTACTTTCACTCAACGAACGTTCTCAACAACATTTCATAATTGATTGTTGCATAACATGCCAGACAAGGGCTTTTGGATTGGAATAAGCGCATTCATATCATCGAAGGGATTACCCAAGGACTTCTATGTCTCCAAGAATACTCGAGATGGACAATAATTCACCGAGACTTGAAAGCTAGCAACATTTTACTTGACAAAAAGATGAAGCCTATGATCTCAGATTTTGGCATGGCTAAAATTTTCATAAACGAGGAACATGAAGCAAATACAGTCCTAATTGTTGGAACATATATAGTAAGTACTCTACATATATATTAATGCAATACTACAAAATGATTAAATATTCCCCGATATTTAATTTGACTATATATTGTGTATTATCAACCATTAATGCATGTAGTGGTTATGTTCCTCCGGAATACATTAAACGAGGTTTGTACTCCACCGATTCTGATGTTTATAGCTTTGGAGTTTTACTGCTACAAATCATAAGCGGCAGGAAGAATGCTTGTTGTTATGGCTTGAATGAAAATTTAAGCCTCTTAGATCATGCAAGTTAGTCCGATTATACTTTTGTTTTACTATCCAATATTGACTTGACCGAATCAGATGATTCTATTCTGGAAAAAGATCTATGAACACTGTACGTACTCATATAGACCCCATATAAGCATTTAACTCAATGCCTATCTTTCTGCATTTAAGCATCTGATGATTTGGTTAGGACATGGAGAATTGCCTTTTCTGCGCGGCTAAGCATTAAATCATACTTGTGATCAACTACATGACAGCTTGTATCATTGATAATTTTTCATTTTTTAATTAGGCATACGATCGGTGGGAATCAGAGAAAGGCATGGAGTTTATGGACCCATCTCTGGATGATACACTTTCATCATGTAAACTGTTGAGATGCTTGCAAATAGCTCTTTTATGTGTCCAGGAAAATGCAGTTGATAGGCAAACCGTGTTGGAGGTTGCTAATTCAATCCTAAAGAGCGAAAGCGCTGCTGTTACAATCCCTGAATTGCCTGCCTTTTCTATAAAAAGAAACGAAGAGGAGAAAAACAAATATGAATTGAGGCCAGAAAATCGTTCCCTCAATGATACAACAATCTCCGAAATGGTTCCTCGATAATTAAGCATGCATGGAGGTCTTTCTGATATGTAGTTTCATAACGGGGAATCTTAGGCATTCATTGGGATATGTATTGATCTTATCATGATTGCAGTAAATTTCTAATCTTTGCCCAAAGATTTATTTTTATATTCTATAGTTTCTACCAAAAACATACAGTTTGAAGATGTCATCGAACATAAAGCCATCAAGTTGTAGCTTGATCGTTTTCGCCATTGTAGAATTCATTAGAGAAACCCTTTAGGCTCTTTGTGATGATGAACACAATTAGAATTATCCTGACATCTAGTTAATGAACAGAAAGTAGAGATTGAGATTGAGAAAAGATGCAAAATAAAGAAAAAACACTCTAAAAAATATTAATTGATGATATAATTCAAAATTATTTTATGGATTAAGCCCACTAGCAGGGCTTAAATAGATTCAAAATTTGTATTAGTTAGAATTTATGTCACTATTATATGGTTGAGTTTGGACTTTATTTACATTGAAATAAGAGCGGTGCTACTCCCACCGCTGAGAGCTCCCGCTGGGGCTCCCGTTAGTGCATTTGGGATTTTTTTTTTATATTCTTTTACATATATTTTTTTAACACATTTAAATATATTTAAAAAAATAAAAAATATTCATAATATTATTAAAAAATATTTACTTAATCATTAAGTAAAAAAAATAAAAAATAAAAATAAAAAACTCATAGCAATAGAAACTAGCGGTGAGAGTTGTATTTTCCTTGAAATAATAAAGGAATAGAAGTTGGTATACGTGCTGTCCAGCACCATATTTGCAATCTAGAAATTTAGAGTTTATCAATTTTGGATGATAATCTTTTAGAACAAATCTAAATTCATGTTATCAAGGATCGAGTAAAATTTTAGAATTAAATGAGATCATTTTTAGTGAAGAAGTTAATGAATTGTAGTGGTCTTGAAATAGGTTTCGAGTGACCGTTGGCGAAGGAATATCGTATGATTATTTTTTACTAGCAGTCAAGGTAAGTGACCGCTGGGCTGGTACAGGTACCATATACATTTCGTACCGGCCTCAATTTCGGCCTTCAATGTTTTTTTTATTTTTTCAAAATACAAGTTTATTTTTTTACCCTCAATTCAGACTAGGCTATTTATAATTTATATATATAGGTATTTATATATAATTTATTCATATATCAACTATCTCGAAACGGTACACGAAATGGTACTGATAACGAAATATTTCGTTCCAGTGTCTTAACCGGTACGGCTTCTGGTATGGTATTCAAAACATTGATATATACTCCTCAATTCTTTATAAAACATATACTCATTGTTTCACATCAACTACTTCAACATAATTGTTTAAAAAAAAAAACTATTTCAACATAATTAATTTAAGACACCACAAAGTCTCAAAACATCCTAATAACCCAAATCAACATAACAGAACAAATCTATTGAATACAATTCGCCAGTAATCAAAGTAGCCTCTTTGCACTTAATCCACTATACCCGCATAGTCTTACCCATGCTTCCCATTTTTTATCCTAAGTTGAAACATCCAAAACATCTGAAAATATTATGGAGATAAGGGGTCAATTATCAACAACTCAGTAAACAGAAAATATATACTAGTATATAAACATGAGCCTTTTCACAAAGTTCAGAATGAATAACAAAATATTTTAACTTTAGAATGCATATCCAAAAGCATGTTAACAAAATATCAGATCGACAGTTTAAAATATTCATATTAAAAACTCTTTTGGCATAGAATAATTGAACATCATCATCTTATCAGAGTATCATATCAGAACATGGACCCTATTTAACCCCTGTGGTAGGGTTGGGCTATCTCTAGTGGCCAAACCAAGTAGTATCAAAATGTGAATCTTCTCATTATTCATTCTCGGAACTCCAAGTGTGCACACAGGAAAAACCATGTAGAAAAATCACTTTGTTTCCAAAGTGGGTGTACTCAAAAACTGAAATGTTGGTACCAACTGTATAACAGAATTAGAATAATTGAATCATAACTAGAAGCAGAATCAAAAATAAAATCAGAATGTCATGCCAAAAGTTTTCAGATGCCCAATCATATCAAAACCGAGTACTGAACATAATCATATCATCTTCACATAATCAAAATAGATTCAGAACACCTTCACATATTTGAAACAGATTCAAAGCATCTTCTCAAAACTTGCACAAATTTTCACATTTTAGATTCGCTCCTTTTGCACAGTTTAGAAACAGAATGCTACACTTTTTACTCATGTCTACACTAATAATGATAGAAAATACATTATCTTTTATACATATTTCATGAGTAATACAGAATAGATAATTGTGGTTATTTTTCTATTTCTATTCAAAATATAGCAAGCATAATTTTTCACAAATCAATCTCAATTTATTTTATTTTTATGCAAAATCTAGGATAGGAACCTACTTATCTGGATTTTTCAACTTTTCTGAATTTTCTCACAATCGTGTCAAATGAATATCAATCGTCACTTATACAGAGTACTAAACAACGTTACTAAAATTCTAAAAAAATGTGCTAAAATTCTCCATTTAATTGGATACATAAAATGTAAATAAATTTAATAATTATTGTGTTATATACCAAAATTAATAGATAGTAATATTATTTAAATGTAATAATAGCCTATCTATACTTTCAATTTTCAACTTAATAAAATAATTATATCAAATTCAAATAACGTAAACAACATAAACTATACTTAAATTAGATTTACAGACTTTAAAATAAAATTAAAATCTCATTGTTTAATACTGAATTTAGTTGTAAAATACTTAGTAATTTAATTTGAATCGATAAATATTTTCTATATAAATTCTTATACTTCAAAGAAAGCCCCCGCAAAACAAGTTTAATATAAAACATCAGCCCCAACATGGAACCATCCTAATGACAAGGGTGTTTCGGGAAAAATCATAAACATGCACGAGCACTTTGGGAGGCTAGAAACAAAATGAAATATGAAATTATAAAAACCTCCAAACCAAAACTGTGCGAAAGATAGGAGAGTCCATGCTCACCGAGAGAGAAGGAGAAGCGCAACGGGGCTGGTGGCCTGAGCAAAAAATCATGGTGACACACTCAACTTCCCACGTGCGTGGTGGAGATCCAGAAACTTTGAAGAAAGACTAAACTGTTGGGTGGTTTCAAACCATGCTACAACAAAGCCAAAGGAGAGGAGGAGAGATGGTAGTCGTGGCTTACAGGAGCAATGCGAGGTGACGGAGGGTGGTTGTGGCTTCTTAAAGACTCCAACGCGTTGTGGTGTGTGACGCCCCCGAGCCCCCACGTACAGAAATGCGAGAATTGTGACGTCGGGATGATGACAATACGGGTAACGCATCCCAATGATAAGTGCTCAAGTGTGTGTAACATGCAAGAAGTACACAATAAAAGTCGCAGCGGTTAATTAAGAGTTGCCAACTAAGTACCAGATGTTTAAATACAGATATCCAAAATAAATTGCCTTTAAAAAGTTATACAGTTATCTAATATAAATATAATACAAACTAAATACATAGCCAAAAAGTGGGAGACAAATCCCAATACACGAGCAAGTGATCCCAAATCACTTCTTCGGCGGAGCTGAATCCTCAGGCTCTTCGTCCTCATCTGCATCAAAATCTACGATACCATAAAATGGTACCGTAGGGTATTGAATACTATGGGATTATTAATCTCAACAAGTAATCAACCAAACAACGAAAGAGATAAAAATGCATTAATGTAGCCAACAAACATGAGTCATGATGAAACACAAATGTGACCCGAAAACCTCATTTTCCTAGAAAATGATTATTTTCCAATGCACGCCAAAAATCTCATTTGACCCAAAGCACGCCATGAATAATATCCATCATTTTCCCAGAAAATGGCCCAATCATAAACCAACCATTTTTCCAGAAAATGGTGCTCGTAACCATTAAATCATAATCCGTCATTTACCCGAAAAAATAGCCCAACATAGTCATTTATCGGACACTGTAGGCAGGAATCACAGGCTAGACTCTACTACCATTCCTGCTTACCACAATCCCTACCGCGTGCACCATAGGCTAGAATCACAGGCGGGACTACCACCATCCCTGCTTACCATCATCCCTACAACTCGTGCTGTAGGCAGGAATCGCAGGCGGGACTACCACCATCCCTACTGCATGCACTGTAGGCGAGAATCACAGGCGAGACTCTACCACTATCCCTGTTTACCACCATCCCTACAGTTCCTTTCCACACATCAGAGCACTATAGGTGAGAATCATACGCGAGACTCTACCACCATCCCTACCGAATGCACTGTAGGCGGGAATCACATGCTGGACTATACCACCATCCCTGCTTACCACCATCCCGAGAGTCTCTTTTCCTTTCTCTCAAACCAGTCAAACCAATCATTTCTCACATGAAAACCCAATATTTCAAGTATACACATGTACATGTATGCAATTATGCGAAAACTCAGTTTTCATTTACAGACATGAACATGCATGTAAATGCATTGTATATGACACAACACAAATATTCATTAGCCAACAAAACCCAACATAATCAAATCACACAACAACTTCATCCTCCAATCCAACTGACCTCCTTACTCATTGGACTTAGTCCGACACAACTAACCAATTCACAATAAATATGAGTTAGTGCAAAAATATATTTAAATCTCAAAAGCTCTTTGGGAAAATACTTAAAGTGCTATAATATAATTTTTGAAGGATCACGGAGGTGCTATAAGTGGCAACACAGCAATATAATAGTGAAAAATGGACAAAGGTCGTGGGTCTCAAAAACTCAACTTTTGAACGGGGACAAACAAAGACTTGAGATTACTAGGGAATGGTTTAGGAATGTTGGTGAAGCTAATGGTGGTGGTGGTTGGCCGTGGGTGGCTGCGTGGGCGGCGGTTGAAGTCCAAAAAGCTCAAATCAGAAATGGAGATGGATGGGCTTCACCGATGGCGGATCGGGACTGGGGATGGGTGGGTTAGGTAGCTGGGGGTCGTCGGTGATGTGGTGAAAATATGGTGGTCGATGGTGGTACGACAGCTGCACTGGAGCACAAAGGCCGTGCGGCTTGAAACTGTGTGTGGAGGCTCACGGCGGCAGGAGAGTGGTTAAAAGCGGAGGGGTGAGGTCGCCGGTCGGTGGGGAGAAGAATGGGAGGGGCAGTGACAGAAATGGACTACGAACGGCAGCGCTATGGAGGATGACGCAAACGGTCAGGGGAGAGGGAAGGGGTGTCACGCGAGGGAGGAAAAGCAGCGGAGGAAGAAAGAAAAGGAAGAAAAAGAAAGAAGAAAAAAGAGAAAAGGGAAAATGAAAAGAGGAAAAAGAAAAAAGGAAGGGAAATAAATAAGATCCATTCTTTCAACTCGAGGTCTTGAAACTGATCCAACGAAAATGATTTCAAAACGACAATTTAAATAAACTAATTTAAAATAAAGAGATTTAAATAATGAACAATAATTAATAACAAGAAAACACATTAAATTAACAGTTAAAAATCTTAAAATAATACCACGTAAATCATCTAAAATTTAAAACAAAAAAACCCATAATCTTAAGAAATACAATAATTCCTTAGTCAAAATACACGTAAATACGGGGTATCACATGGTGGTCGACGGTGGGCAAAGCAACACCTTCCAAGAGAAATCAGTTACAGCGGAGAGAGAGATCACTTATGTAGAGGGAGAGGTTTGTGACGGGAACTTACCGGGAGATAGGGTTGGAATCATGCGGCGAGGCTATGGTTTCCATGATGGTCGACCTCTATATGCGGCGGTGTCTACATAAAATCTCATGGTTGGGTTGTGTCCGGTGGTGCAAGGCAGTGTAGGGCAGAGGAGCAAGAAAAGTCACTCCATTTCACTTCCTATAAATAGGGACCATGGTGACTTTCGATGGTGGTCATGGAGACGGTCTTGGGTGGTGGAAGGAACTCATCCACGGTGGTGTCGCTCGATGATGCATGGTGGCAGGCGAGGAGACTTGCAGCCTGCTCTCGGTTTGAGCGACGTGGCTCTGTTTCGGCTTACCTAAAATAAAAGTCTTTGTGCATGAGTTGGGTCGTGCGCCTAGGCTGTTTTCATGGTAGTTCACGGTAATTTGGTACAGGTCGTGCGCCTTGACCGGGGTTACTGTCGATCGATGGATAGGCAGAGGTGGGGCTTGGGCAACAAGATTCACAGATAAGAAGAGAGAGAATTTGGCTAGGAGAAAAGACTTTGAGAGGGAAAATAGGGGGGATCTATGGTGGAGTGAGGCACGGAGAAGGGAAGAGTAGTTGTAGAGAGTGCCTTTGTGATACCCCATATGATATGGATAAGGGTAGGTGTTGTATGAGATCCCACATTGCTTGGGAATGAGAAGTTCTTGTTCTTTATAAGATTCCAATGGGGCTCCAATTGTATCATTGACTAGTCTTTTTGGAGTATATGTCATGTGGTTTGGGCTTTCCATTGAGACGTTACAAATGGTATCAGAGCATTCCATTGGAGTCTCTTGTTTCTTTTTTTTTCTTTTTTTCTCTCTTGTTTTCACACAGCTGAGTAACCTCTCCTACCCCACGACGTTGTTTGCAGTGAGCTTATCTCATTTTATCTTCTAAACCGTTTTTCAATTTTAGTTTCTATACTTCCGAAGATTTCTCCACCCAATCTCCATTATCTCCACGTGATATAGGCAGTTCGAAGTTTGAACTTCCTTCCCCTTTTTGAGTTCTATCCTTTTATTTTTCGTTTCCGTCCACCACTCGAGTCTCTCCCTTTATTTTCTGCTACTCATAGTGCATTTCTATTTCTTTTTCCATCCTCTCAAACTCTCTCTCTCCCTTTACCTCTCCCTCTCTTTTCTTCTCATTGTATCTCTATGAGTGCCACCCCTCACTGTCGGCTAGAAAACCAAACTTGGAGAGAATCACTTGCATCACACGAGGAACTCATGCACGATCCAATGGCAGCAGCACGACGTGGCCACGGTTGCCGTGAACCAGCAGACCAGAATCAGAGCAACGCCGCCCAAACATGCTGCAGTCTTTTCCCGTACCATCATGCAAATCGAGCACTAGCATCACCAAAGCCCACCTGGCTGTGCACCACCACCCCATCTCACGAAAACCACCACTGTCAACACCACCGTGCGCCACCCACCCCACTGTAAACCTAGCTATTTATTCCCCTGTTTTCCCACACCCGAAACAGAGCTGCCCCTTTACAGTCACTCAACTCATTCTCGATACCACCAGCCATGGCAGGGTTACACAAAAGCTACCAGCGAAAAGCTTTCCGTCACCCCCTAGTCTGCCGCACGCCGCTTTATCCCCCATGGTGAGCTACCTCTTCCAACATCATGCCGAACTCCCTTCCTACAGCTCATCTCTCTCTCTGCCTCTCTAGCTCTCGCCGCCCAGAGTGGCAGCCTCGCCGCAGCACGCCCTTCTCTGCACTCCAGCTGCGCCACCACAGTTCCTCCAGGCTAGCCCATCACACCTTGCCCCTCCACGCATATCTCGGTTTCAGTTGTAAGTTCACGCCGCCGCACTTCAATTCATTTGTTTCACATGATTGCTGACTTAAAGAGTTATATATATATATATATAATATAATATATATATATATATATAATATATATATATAATATATATATTGGTAATTTTGTAACCTATTAGAATAGGAATTATAACTGTTATGCCCTTTACCATGTTTTCAAATGATAAGGTACTACAGAAGCAATTGCATAGTTGGTTTTCTAAGTAGATAAAATTATGTTATTACCTTTGAGTTACAAGTTGCATTATTGTGTTTTAAACTTTTAATATATATTTGTAAACTCTAAGTTTTCCATTTTTACAGAAAGTATTTTGGTAGGTTAAATTTATTTTTAAGTAAAGTTTTCTTTCAAAGGTAAGTGATAATGTTGTAATTTTATTATGTTCTAGTTTATTAAATAATTATTGTTGTATAACTTAAAAAGGAATTTTTGGTATAATTATGTTATTTAGTATTAAATTTGATAGTTTGATTTTTCAATAGTAGATGAGTTAGAATTTAATACTTTAGTCAAGTATTAAATTTATGATTTTTTTTTAGGGTTTTGCATAATTTAGCTTTTTAGGAAAATAGATTACTTAGTGTTTCAATTCTAAGTATTGAAAAATTGTGTTAAATTCAGATATTTATGGGAGTACATGACTATTTTATAGGTGACGATTGATTTTCGTTCAATACTGTTGTGGAGAAATTCTAAAAAGCTAAGAAGTTCAGGTAAGCGGGGTTCTTATACTAGGCTTTATACGAGTTATTAAGATTGAGGTTGACTTTCTGAAAATTTTGCATATTTTGTGATGAAATGAGAACTTGGGAAAACAAAACCAACCTCGGTCGTTTATTTGCATACTCATGAAATCTGTGTGGAAAAGGAAAAATATTTTCTGACATGCATTGTGTAGACATGAGCTAAATTTTGTTATGATGTCTCTGAAATCTGAAAAAGATCGATATTTGAGAATTTTAAAATTTTGTGCATTTATTTAAAAAGATGCTCCGACTTTTGTTTTTAGTATGTAAGAATGACCTGGTTATGTTCTGGTACTATGTTTTGTTTTGATATGGCATCTGAAAACCTTTGGCATGGTGTGCTGATTTTGTATCTCACTCTGTCTCTGCTCTGCTCTGTTATGCTCTGATTTGTTTGGGTTGGTACCAACTTCTCTGTCTCTGACTGAGGCTTCGTTTGGATCCCAAACTAATCTCAACTCATCTCAACTCATAATTACAACTTTTTCAAATTCTAATACAAAATATAATAAATAATTCAACTTTTTCAAATTTCAAAATAGTAATAATATTAAAAAATAATATTTTAACAATATTTTATCATCTCAACTCAACTCAACTCAACTTACTTCAACATCCAAACACAACCTGAGTGCACCCACTTTGGAAACAAAGTGGTTTTATTGTGGTCTTTCCTGTGTGCACACTCGGGGCTCTGAGAAGAATAAAGGAAAATTTTCACCTCTGTCTCTGCCCGGTTTGGCCACCGGGGTTAGCACAACCCTACCACGGGGGTGAAACATGGTCTCTGCTCTGTGAGATGCTATGTTTTGATGTGATGATGATGCTCAGGTTATGTTATGCCAAAGTACTCTGGGTTTTACTTGTTTTAAAACCATCGCTCTGTTACTTTTGAAAACATGTTTTGTTCTGCATGATAACTCTGTAAAATATTTTGTTCCTCATACTGTACTTTATAAATGCTCATGTTTGCACGCTAGCATATGCCCTCTGCTTACTAAGTTGTTGATAACTCACCCCTTATCTCCACAACATTTTTTTCAGATATGTTGGATACTTCAGCGAAGGTTCAAGAATAGGAAGCATGGGTAAGGCTTTGTGAGTATAGTCTATTAAATACAAACAGGGTACTTGTTATTGGCAAATTTCATTGAATAGTTTCGTTTTGCTCTGTTGGTGGGGAAAGAAAAAGAAGGGAAGAAGGAAATGCTTTTGACAAAACAGTGCATATAGGATTTTTTTTTTTTTTTTATGGACTAGGGCTTGGGCTTCTCCGGATGGCTTGTGAAAAATCTGGATTATGACATTAAAGAACATAACCCCTTACCTTCTATGGGAAGCCAGATCCTGCGGTAGATGAAAAATGGTTATTGAGAATGAGAAACTGTTAAGAGTGTTGAATTGTATTGATACACAGAATGATATGCTACTATCACCTTAGTGGATGCTGCTGAGAAGTGGTGTGATATACATAATTGCTATTAAAAGAAGAACTTGACAAAGTCACCGTCATTACTTGGGATAAATTCAAAGAAACTTTCAATGATAACTACTATCCTGAATTGGTAAAGAATCGAAAGGAAAGTGAGTTTGCAAACTTAGTTCATGGGCCCATGACCATAGAGCAATATGCTGCCATGTAACACCTCGTATTTTAGTGTATTTTTATTGAAGGATTATTTTTATTAAATTAAATATTAATTCTCTTGTTTTTAGTTTATTTTTATGATTTTTAATTTGTGAAAATTATTTTGATATGCTTTCTTAATATTAATTATTGTTATGCATTTAAATTGCTCTTTATTTTAAATTAGTTTATTGTTGGGTTTAATTATTTTATTTTCATTTAATCACTATGTTGAATTATTTTATTTAACTTGGTGTTTTGAAATCTTTTTCGTTGGACATTTTTGTGACCCAAGATGTGAGGATTAGACCTCATTTCTTTCCATCACTTTTTCCTTTTTTCCTTTTTTTTCCCCATTTCTTTTTCTCCTCTCTCTCCCTGCACGCGACACCCCCTCTCTTCTCTCCCCCGTTCGTTTTTCTCCTCCACCCACAGCGCCGCCGTGCTCCGCTCGTGTCCGTCACCGCCCCTATCATTTGCTTCCCCACCGGCCAGCGATCCCACCTCCCAATTTCTAACCCCTATCGCGCCACCGTTAACCTCCACGCAAGGCTTAAAGTTGCGGCCACCATTTGTTCCGGCGCCGTCGTCACGCCACCTCCAGCCACCATTTTTTCACCACATCTTCATTGACCTCCTAACAACCTAAACCACCCATCCCTAGCTCCGATCTGCCACCGGTGAAGCTCCACCAACTCCATTTCCGTTTTGAGCATTTTGGCCTTCAACTGCCCTCTATGTCGCCACCCACAGCCAACCACCACCACCATTAGCTTCACCGACATCCCTAAGCCATTCCCTAGTAATCTCGAGTCTTGGTTTGTCCCTGTTCAAAAGTGGGTTTTTGAGACCCACGGCCACAGTGCATTTTGCACTATTCCGTTGCTATGCCGTTACTTCTTGCACCTCCGAGATCCTTCGAAAATTATATTATAGCACTGTAAATATTTTTCCAAAGAACTTTCATGATTTAAATATATTTTTGCACTAACTCATTTCACTGTGAACTGGTTGGTTATGCCAGACTAAGTTTGAGGAGTAAGGGGGTCGGATGGATTGGAGGATGGAGTTGTTTGTGTATTTTGGACTGTGTTGTGAATTGTTGGATGTTGGATATTGGATATTGAGACGTTTCATGTACATTGCATATTTACACGCGTGATCATGTTTGTAAATGAAACTGGGTTTTCGTGTAATTGCATTCATGTTCATGTGTTTATTGAAAACTGGGTTTTCATGTGAGAGGATTTTTGGGTGTGTGTGTATCACGACCCCAAGCCGAGATGGGGCATTATCTCGGTGGAGCTCCTCTAGTCACTCGGGAGAGGAATATATTGAGTGACGTCCCCTGGGTTGTCGCTGGGTGACAACGGGATCGAACGAGATGGTAATGCTCTCGTGCCGACTTCGTGGCCCCTTTGCTGGCGAGGGCTAGAGAATGCTTGACCACGTATGCGCTGGGCGCGGAACTGGGCATCGCTCGTTACGAAGTCACACGCATTGTCGTTACCAGTAGTGTGGCGAATGGAGACAGGGTGTGCAAATGGTCCCTAGGGGAGATTATGGTGCATACGGTAAAATTGGTTAATGGGCCATTCTCTGGGAAAATGGAGAATTCTTGAATAAATTGATTATTGGGCTATTTTCTGAGAAAATAACGTGTGTTGGATAAAAAAGATTTTGTATGAGTCATTTTCTGGGAAAATGACGGATTATTATTTTTGGGCCAAATGGGATTTTGGCGTGCGTTGGTAAATGTTCATTTTCGAGAAAAATGTTGTTTTGAGAATAATGCCATACTTCATCATATGCATGCATGTTGGTTGCGTTAATGCATTTTTATTCTCGTTAGTTGTTTGATTATACTTACCTGCAGTATCATTTATGGTAATATAGATTTTGATATACATGAAGCTAAGGGTGAGCCTGAGGATTCGGCTCTACCGGAGGAGTGATATGGGATCACTCGTTAATGTATTTGGACTTGAATTACATTTTATTTTGGGATACTGTATAACTCTTTTTAAACATTTTACCTATGTAAATTTGTATTAAAAATTCTGGTATTTAGTTGACTTATTTTAATTATCCGCTGCGTTGTTCATTGTACATTGTTGCATGTACACACACTTGGCACTATCGTTGAGATGCGTGACCGTGTTGTCATCATCCGGGCGTCTCGATTCTCGATTTTCCGTACATGGGGTTCAAGGGCGCCACATGCTAAGTTTACCGAACTCTCTCATTTTGCCCCTCACTTGATTCTAGATTAAGGGAAAATAGTTCAAAATTTTCAAAAGGATTTGAGTGATAGAATACGTCACCTTATACTGGCTTCAAGTGTTACTACATTTACTGAAAAAGTTAGGAGGGTCATGGCATTAGTAGAAGATTTTAGAATGAGAGATGCTTCCAACGTATACAAGAAGAGATACTTTCAACCTAGTGCTCAACCAAGAAGGGACCAAGGGCAAGGCTTCAAAAGGAGAATCTTTAAGAGGGGTGATCAAAAGGGACAACGTTCCCAGCAAATGAGTGAAAGACCTTGTTCACGAAGTGAAAAATATTATGGAGGACAAACATGCACTTCTGGGGTCAATTTATATTACACTTGTAAACAATCTAGTCATTTTGCTCGTGAATGTCTAAATAATAAAAAACCGTAGCCAGTTCAGAAAAATAATAGTAATATGGGGAAACAAGTTCAAAGGTGTATATATGCTATGACAATGCAAGATGCTCAGGCTACGAACAAAGTGATCACAGGTATACTCAATTTATTTTCAGGAAATGCCAACATAGTTTTTTATTCTGGATAGACTCATTCCTTTGTTTCCAGGGTATTTGTTAAGAATTGTGATAGAGAACCAAAACCACTTCATTAGTTGGTAGTTTAAACTCTTGTAGGCAATACATTAATAACAAATCTTTTACCCAGGTCATGCTTGATTATTATTGAGAGTAGAAAATTGTTAGCAGACTTGATAGTCTTAAATATGCATGATTTTGATGTTATTCTAGGAATAGATTGTTTGGCTGCATATCATGCTAATATTCATTGTTTTGAAAATGAAGTAGTGTTTAAACCTTTTGGAGAGTCTGAGTTTAGATTTAAAAAATTGTCCACCAAGACTCCATTACGAATAACATCGATTTTAAAAGCCAATCGGTTACTTAGGAAGGCATGTGATGGATTCTTGGCTAGCATAGTAGAAGTCCAAAAGGAAGAGTTGAAACTTGGCTAGCATAATTATGTTGATTTTCTTGGAGTTGGAGATTTTTATTTTTCAAATTCTCCTATGCAAAATATTGCTTTTAAATTTAAGATGTTGGAAGGAAATTTGATTTTGGAGATGCTTAATATTATTTTATTTCAAACTGATCAAATCTATTTCCATTTTGCCATGATCATTGGGACAAGACTACAAAAGGAAAGAAAGATGGGTCTAATTAGATATCCAAAAGATTGGTGCAAGAAAGTTTATAATTGGAGGATGAATTCTATCGAACTCGGTGAGAATGATGCAAACCTAAACTGATATGGGATATCTAGGTCTAGATTCTACGTTGATTGCACTGAATTATCTTAAGAATGTGAAGTTGCAAAAATATAGCAAGAAAAACTAATCTTCCTTGAATTGGGGCAATATAAGTTGTTTTTTTTCCACATCTTATATTTATGTTCATTTTTTGCCTTTTAATAAATATTTGGTTTCATGTTTTGGAAGTGATTCTCATTTCGATTTTGGCCAAATGCTTTATAGGATTATTGTTTATTTACGTATTTAATTCTTATGCAATAATTTTATGGATCCATTTTTGGGAAAACCATTATAACTTCGAAGGACCCTGCTACGTCCATCGAGAAATCTCATCAAGGTTTGTACTGATAGTGTAATTTTTTTTCAAACATTTTTTAAACCCCTTTAAAAATTTTAAAAAATACAAACTCATTAAAAAATATTTTCTTAACCATTAAATAATAAAAAAAAAATATCAGTACAAATCCTTAGTGGGATTTGTCGGTGGGAATATCATTTCCCTAATTTCAAATTTGAAGACTATTTATGCCCAACTTGTGAGTTTCATAAAATAATTTCGATTTTGATCACTAACCAATACTTTTTAGAGTTTTCTTTATGTGTTGCATCTTTTCTCGGTCTCAGTCCCTAGCTTCTATTGATGAACTAGCCGTAACAATAATTCTAATTCTATCTAGCATCACTTTGTTAGGCAGGAAGACCAATAGTTTTGACGAGTACAAACGTCAAACTAAACCCCCTAAAGTATAGATTGTGGAGAATAAAGAGCATTTACATGATGAGTATTGATCTCTATCACATAAAGAGACTCATAAAATTCCCTAACAAAAGCTCAAAACTCAAATAGTACCAAAGACAGTTTGTGATATCTCGTATTGAATGATAAGTAATAAGGGTAGGTGGTATTAGGGGAGCAAATCTAAAAATCGAACTTTGAATCCGACTTCGTCTCCGACAAAATAGAGTCAAAATTAGAGTTGAACTTTTTTTTTTTAATTTTTCAATCAGAGTTGAAGTCAGAGGTGTTGCCAAACCGACTCCGACTTTTACTCCGATATTGGACATATGTTATACAAAATATGTATTTATCTATATATTTATTATATATACTAGTATAGTTATATAACTAGAACTTATATAGTTTAGTATATACTTATATAGTTAAATTCAATAATATACTAGTATGAGTTAATTATTAAAAAATAATATACTTATACTATAATATAAATATATTAATAATAGTTTCATATATGTAAACATCATAGTATTACTACTATACACAATCAAGTATAGAAATAAGGTAGGCACTAGTATTGGAATATATCTAGTATAAAAAGTTAATAACATATAATTAGATACTAGAAATTCTAGTATATAACTAAGTTAAAAATAAGTTAGACATTAATATAATATAATAACATGAAATATTACAGTATAATAACATGTAATTAGACACTATAGTATAAATCTAATATGTAAATAAATTAGACACTAGTATAGAAATAACTAATAAGTCTAGTATAGTAAGTTAATAACATACACTACTAATTTACTATAGTATAATAACATGTAATTAGACACTAAAAATAAGTCTAATATTTTTTTTTTTTGTTGTTGGAATGAGAAAATGTAACTGATTTTAATTTATGTTGTTTGTTGTTGTGGTTACGAACAAGTAACAATATTTGGTGGTTGGCTGTGTTTCAGTAATTTTGGTTATGTAACATATGTTTTAGTTTTGACATGTATATAAATCAGCAGTGAATGATTTAGTTTTGGCTTGTAAGTTGTAGTAAATCAACAGTGAATAATTTAGTTCTGGTTATTTGTTTTAACTTGTAGTAAATTAGCAGTGAATGATTTAGTTTTACAGTTTTAGTTATGTTTTAAGTAAAATTGATGTACATTAGCAGTGAATGATTTAGTTTTAGTTTTAAATTTTTAGAAAAATTAAAATTTGAAAGCCCACAAAATTTAAAAAAAAAATAAAAAAAAATTTGGCTAAATGTGAAGCTAAACAAAAATGTTAAAAAAAAACTAAAATCCGACTCCGATTCAACAAGTCAGATTTGGAGTCGGATCAGAGCCTACACACATCGAAGTCAAAGTTTGGATTTGAACTCCGACAAAGTCAGAGTCGGATTTAGGGGATTTCAACTCCGACTTTGTCGGTGCTCACCCATAGGTGATATGAAATCCTAGATTACTTGAGAATAATAAGTTATTGCTCTTTATAATAGTTTCAATAGAGCTCTAGTTATCTTATTGACTAAATCTTTAAAATATATATAAACCCAAATAGTAATATGACTTCTACCTTAAAGCGTTACACCATGTTTAGCACTGCTAATACAAAAGAAGAAAAAAAATATCGGATGAGCTTCGTAAAATTATCCAAATATCCCTGATTATTCACGTTAATGCTAAACAACACCTATTAGCACGGATTAGTAACCAATATAAAATATTAAGAACATTAACACAATAATTTGGTTACGAAGAGAAACCATTTGAAAAACTCCTCAAAGGTAAAATCTTACGGGACAACCAAGCTCAGAAAAATCAATTTTATCGATTGAGAGTATTACTAGTAAAACATTTACAAAACCTTTGTAACTAGACACACGACCCGCTTGTCTTCTACTACAGTAGGTAGTCAGAACCTCTGACACTCTCCAATCTTTTTCTGTCCTACTGGAACCTCCAGTGGTTGAACTCGAACACCGCAACTCCCCCTCGGAGTATGCTCTCACTCAATCCCACGAATTGAGCTATTTGGAAAATCATTCTCTCAAGAATTTCCTCTTTCATGATCTCTTGAAGTTCTACCCAGATCTTCAAGCTCTCAATACTTGTGAATATATGTTGTTCAAGTCACCATGAAACCCTCAGCCGACTCCTCTACAAATAGGCAATCCTGTGATTGATTTGGAAAATGACTCTGCTGACAGGTTTATCCAAAATCTCAGTCAGATACGTTGTTTACTATTTGCGAATATCTCGGACTAGATCACTTCTTCTGGATTGCCTCAGGTTCAAATAAAACTTGCATTTTTATCTCTTCAACTAACTCTAAAACTCGAAACATGTCCATGACACTTGTAAACTTTTATCTTATAATATTAACAACATTCTGTAAGAGTTACAGTTCAAACACTCATCCTTATTAGATAAGTACTCATCTTTATCGGATGCAATTCTAAAATCCTATTAAAATTATATTCATCTATAATTTCAAATTAAATACTGACTCATTTAATCCTATCCAAATATAAATTACATTTATACTTTGGACAATCCAAGGTCTAAAATAAGACGTACAACATTCTGACATGAAAAATATTGGAAAATTACGAAATTGCACACTCGTCAAATCAACCCTTTCATTACGCAACAATACAGTTTTTTGATGCTGTCCTTGAAATTCAAAGATTTTATCTACTTGACGCCAAACTCGTCCTAGATTGTCAAGGTAATGTATGGCATCTTTTTATTGGACGCATCTCGTCTCAATCGTAAAACAATGAAAAAATTGTCAGGGCCCTGTGGGATTATTGAGAGGGCCAGGTGGCTAATAATATCATGCATGACTTTGACTGGACTTCCTTGCGTCCCTTCATATCAAAGCCGAATTGGTGTACAACTTTCCAAGATGCAGTTCCTAATTCAATTTGTACGTTTCATTTCAGAAATCGTATGGTTTTCTCATGAAGCAGATCTTATCAAACTCTGGTAGCAGATACAACTTGCTTTCCTTCCATGGCATCCATAAGCATAATCCTTCTCTTGTCAGTATTTGTTTCTTTACATTTATCCTGTTCTAATGCTCAAACTTGGATTAAAGCCGGTTACTGGTATGCTGGCAGTGAAACCCCCATTCCTGACATAAATTCTGCCTTGTTTACACACCTTATATGTGCCTTTGCCAACGTCAATTCCTCCAACTACCAGCTTTCCATCCCCTCAGCAAATGAACAATACTTCTCCAACTTCACCAATATTGTCAAACGCAAGAACCCATCTGTGGTCACATTTCTGTCTATCTGGAATGGACAAGCTGCCACGGCTCAATCTATCTTGGGTAACGAAGTGAACAATTCAGTATTGTCTTCAATGCTCAACCAATCTTCCCACAGAAAGTCTTTCATTGAATCTTCAATCAGAACAGCAAGAAAATATGGGTTTCAAGGCATAGATTTATTCTGGCTTTGGCCTAATATCGCCTCAGACATGACCAACATGGGAGTTCTGTTGGATGAATGGCGAGCTGAAGTGAATTCTGAAGCCAGAAACACTGGACAAGCACAATTGATATTGATGATGGCCCTTCGCTACTTGCCAACTTTTGAATTTGGGACATACCCGATTGATTCAATACGAAGAAACATGGACTGGGCACATGTTATAGCATATGACTATCATCTGCCTTCGAAGGAGAAATTTACACATGCTCATGCTGCTTTATATGATCCATCAAGCTATGTTAACACTGATTATGGTATAAGGGACTGGTTGGCTAAAGGATTTCCAGCAAACAAACTGCTTTTGGGTTTGCCTTACCACGGGTACGCTTGGGCACTTGTGAATCCAAAAGAAAATGCAATTGGTGCACCATCATCAGGGAAGGCAGAAACAGAAGATGGAAGCATGAGTTACAAGTACATCAAAGGGTACATTCAAAGCTATGGTTCTACACCTATGTTCAATTCTACTTATGTTGTGAATTACTGCATTATTGGATCCACTTGGATTAATTTCGATGACGTGGAGGCTATCAGAGCTAAGATTGCTTATGCAAAGGAGAAGAAGCTACTTGGCTACAATGTGTTTCTGGTCAGCAACGACGACAATTGGGTGCTTTCTCGAGCAGGTACCTTAAAAATTATGTGGTTTTGTTTTGGCCTTCTGCTGTTTTGTCAATCTGTTTATCAAGAAATGGAAGAAAATGGTAGGTAAAATTCCCTTAAACATTACAACAAAATAAGATACTCTTCACGACTTGGTTGATTCATTCAAGCATAATAGAGCCTTATGCTTTGTGTTTTTTTACTTGAATTTTCATTTAACTCACGTTTCTAACATTGAGAGGGGTTTAATAATCCCAACAGGTTGTTGAGTGGTACTAATTCTGCTGGGTGGCTGCTATACTGTAAAAGTAGTACAAATGCATTTGTTAATTTTCTCAATAAAATGTCGTAAAAGTTTTGTTTATGCAAAATATTTTTTTATTAAATTTGGGACTGCATTGACAGCTCAAGAGGAAGAAAATGGACATGGAAACAAGCGAAAGTCATTGTTAATAATTCTACTTCCAATAGCTTTGATCATTATCCTTTTAGCCTTCATGGTGTACTGCCTACAAAGCAGAGTACTGGAGCCAAAAGGTATGCATCATCAACTTTAATAGTTCTCAACTAATAACAATGGAAAGAACATATTTTGCCTTTTGAAAGCATGACGTCAAGAGATCTACAAATGATTTCTTTTTTCTTTGTCATCTTTGGTTTCAGGCATATTTCTTTTCGGCAGAAGAGGTCTATCTGAGCCAGTAACCAATCCATCGGCTGCTGAAAATCATGATGGCAGTGTTCCTCATCTGCAAGTATTCAGCCTCTCCAGCATCATAGAGGCCACAAACAATTTCTCAATCGCAAACAAGATTGGAGAGGGTGGTTTTGGCTCTGTCTATAAGGTAATGAATGGCCTTGGTGCTTATTCCTTTACAAGAAATAATTAACTAGGAATACCACGAAATATTTGAAGGTGAACTCTCTGATTCTAAGGTAAAGCTAAAATGGTGAATGAATGTAGCCTACGTAGATACTGTTAGCTAGTTCAATTGCCAACTTTACATATAAAAATGAAAATTCAGGCACTTGGATATCCGAGTCTTGAATGATTGGAAACTTGTTATTTATCAATCTAAACCAATAAATCGGCCAATGACTGTCCCACAAAGTAAATGCAGGATATGATTGTGAGCTTGTGGCTGTGTGAGTCTGGTTGTCAATGCCATCTTGGCACTACTTAAGAATTAACAAAATGCGCATGTATTTACCATATACATTCTGTTGAGTGGTACTAATTCTGCTGCATTTGTAGCGTGTGAATACAGCCTTTGGGTAGGTGTGCGTTAGAGCTTAGGAAAAAGCAATAACATTCCTAAGCCTATGAAATATTAGCTGTAGCTATAGCTTTGAAGGCATTGATAACCATGCGTTCAATTTTTCTAGGGAATGTTACCTAGAGGACAGGAAATAGCTGTGAAGAGACTGTCAAAAACTTCTACTCAAGGACATGAAGAGTTCACTAATGAGGTTACTCTTACCGCAAGACTTCAACATGTAAATCTAGTTAGAGTGATAGGGTTCTGCATCGAGAATGAAGAAAAGATGCTAATCTATGAATACATGCCAAACAAAAGCTTGAATTTCTACCTCTTTGGTATGTCTTCCTTCTTTTGTTTTTAATTCTCTCTTTTATGTTTCCACGACTCATTTAGCTTTCCTATTTCATGATCACAAATGAGTTGAATTCTCGGTGAATTGAGTAAGATATCCTAGTTTGATATCACTCTTAGTCAATCCGGAAAAAGGCAGAGGCGAAAAATTTAAGTACATGGGGTCATTAAAAGCCATGATTTTCTTTTCCTTTGGTACATTTTTTCCCTGTGTTTGCCTAGTTTTATTGTGGGTAACAACTTACTACTGAGGGCTCAAACTTTCTGCAGATCCAATTGGAAGGCATATCTTAGATTGGAGAAAACGTATTCACATCATTGAGGGGATTATTCAAGGGCTTCTATATCTCCAAGAATACTCAAATTTTACTATAATTCACCGAGATCTCAAAGGTAGCAACATTTTACTGGACAAGAATATGAATCCGAAGATATCAGATTTTGGAATGGCTAAACTTTTTGGAAAAGATGAGCATGAAGCAAACACAGACAGGATTGTTGGAACATAGTAAGTCTTCAACTTGTGTGTATTTTTGCACGCATTTGTCTTTGTTAAATTCTCAGCATCTCTGTTAACATATGCAATACAGTGGCTATGTTCCTCCGGAATATGTGAGAAAAGGTATATACTCCATGAAATATGATGTCTATAGCTTTGGAGTTCTACTTCTGCAAATCATAAGTGGCAAGAGGAATGCCTGTTATTATGGCGTGAACGAGACATCGAACCTTCTTGAATACGTATGTAACTTCATTAAACTTTCTTATGATTTAGCTTTCTGCAACGCAAAGACTTTCTTTTGAAATATAAAGATAGAAAACATTGGATTATTTCAGGCATTTGAGTTGTGGAGAGAAGGTGAAGGCATGAGGTTTATGGATCCATCACTTGATGATTCATCTTCGGCATGCAAACTCGTGAGATGCTTGCAATTAGCTTTGTTATGTGTCGAAGAAAATCCAGTGGACAGACCAACAATGTTGGAAGTTTATTCAACGCTTAAAAATGACAATGGACCTATTGCCACACCTCGAAAGCCAGCTTTCTCCATTAAAACTGATGAGAGTATGGGGAGCAGTTCTACATCACAGCAAAGATGTTCTGCAGCTACAAGTTCACTAATTTCCCAAATAATACCAAGATAACCGGGCTAGCTTTTGGTGGGAGACATGGTTGACTAAAGAGATATTTGTTTCTAACTTTTGTTTGTGTTGTCAATTGTTTGTGGGTTCCACCAATTTGGACCCATCTCCGGATGATACACTAGTTTCTTCATGTAAATCGTTGAGATGCCTGCAAATTGCTCTTTTATGCGTCCCGGAAAATGCAATTGATAGGCCAACCATGTTAGAGGTTGCTCCAATCCTCAAGAGCGAAAGCTCTGCTCTTAAGTTCCCTAAATTTCCTGCCTTTTCTATAAAAGGAAACAAAGAGAAGGAAAACAAATCTCAATTGAAGCCAGAAAATTGTTCCATCAATGATACAACAATCTCCGAAATGGTTGCTCGATAATTAAGCATGGATTGGCTCGAGGCTCGCTCAAGCGAATAACATATGTAAGGGATAAAATATAACAGGCCCATGATATTTCCTAAGCCCAACCCAATGGGAGGGACTCATCAGGAGGGAGGAATGAGAAGAAAAAGGGAAAGTACAAAAGATTGAAGGAGTGCAGAGTGTCAGGAAGAAGATGGGGGAAGTGACAGAGTAAAGGGGAAGTGACGTAAAGAACGAGTGAAGGGATGTAAAGCAAGGGATAGAAGATAAAAGACGAGGGAACCAGACGACTTGGGAGGACTTTTGGCCAGGCTTCTTGGAGACTTCATCTTCTTTAACCTCACCACAGAGACTCCAGCGAGATGATGAAATCTAGATGACAGAACTCAAATCTCCATTGTACAGTGAGGATGAGAGACCATGAGAGATTGTAAAAATGCATATTATAGTGGACTCTCCCCCTCCCCGAACCCCCGTGGACATAGGCCCAGTGCTCAATCACTTAAATCTGTATGTCTCCGTCTATTTATTTTCTGCATTTATTTACTGTTCATTGTCATGAATCTTTCTCCCCTTTTGGACTGTTGCGCTATTTTTAGGCATTAACAACACAGAAATTGTGAAATTAGATTTTCCGGCTTTCCGCCATACAACCCTATAAATATGTAATGAATGAACAATATAGCCATCTGAACAGTGTATTTTCGCCCCAAAATGTATTTTGTCATTCCTTAATATAATAAAATCCTCTGCCGCTCTGTGGACATAGATAAGTTGCCGAACTGAACTACGTAAATTTTGTATTGTGTGATTGATTGTTTGTTTATTTCGTATTTATCTTTACTTTTCTGTCATTGTTTTCACAACAACTCCATGAAGTATGACGTCTATAGCCTTGGAGTTCTACTTCTGCAAATCATAAGTGGCAAGAGGAATGGATATTGTTATTATGGCACGAATGAAACCTTGAGCCTTTTAGATTATCTGTGTAACCTTGAGCCATCTTTGCTTTATTCGAAATAAAATGATGAACATTTAATTATTTCATGCATTTGAGCTTTGGAAAGAAGACGAAGGCATGGAGTTCATTAATGATCCATCACTGGATGATTCCTCTTCATCTTGCAAATTAATCATCATATGTTTGCAAGTATCTGTATTGTGCGTCCAAGAAAACCCAGTAGACAGACCAACAAATGTTGGAAGTTTATTCCATGCTCAAAATTAATGACACTGAAACTGTTACTACCAATTTCTGAAATAGTACCACGATGACCGAGCTGGAATTTGCAGGAGATGGGGTTAAAGAAATCGGTTTTTGACTTTGTTTGAAACAAATGAAAATGGGGCATCTTTTTTTCCTCTTTCAAAAATAGTCATTAGATTTAAAAAAACAGAGGACTTGTCCTGTTTTAGAAAAGTATTCCTTTAGGATTCACATAAAATTCTAACGAAGGATTTGACATAGCAGGCTCGACCTTTCTGTATGAATGCTGCTGAAATACCCCAAGGTAATGAAAGGAAGAGAGAGGATATGCTCTCAGATGTGTGTGTGTGTGTGTGTGTGTGAGGGTATGCAAATTGATATTCTTTCTATCCATCTTACAAAATGGGATATATACCTTTTGTTTCAAAATAGACACAGGAAATTATATTTTCCACCATTTTGAATTATTGGTATTGTTCTGGAAAATCAATCATCATGGAGCAAGTTGAAAATCTTGACTATATATACAATTTTACTGCCAATCACATTTAGACTTTTATGAAATCTGACCCATCTGCCAATAAGTGAACTCAGTCATTTCAAGATGTATATTATATACCATATCCTGCTTACAATATTCAACTTTGAGATGGCTTTGCATTAGTGGAAGCTTACAATAATCAAGACAAATGGTTTTACCTAAAATAATTTTGAGACCTTATCTTTTACTTTTACTTGCCTTCTAGAATCTATACCTTTCCTTTCATTGAATACATCTCTATCTTTCTGGATAGGGACATTGATAAACATATAAAACCATCAAAGTTCTAACAGGTGGATTTTTAATTTCAATATAAAATCTCCCCCACTCTTCATAATGACGAAACCAGCACTGCAGAGACATTTCAAAATTATGGCAAGCCATAGCTGTCTGCGCATCCTTCCTATTGTTTACACCTTCTTCATTTTCATCACTGCTAGAAGTACTGCCATGGCTGCCTCGCGGCTGCCGCCGGTGGTCAAAGCTGGTTATTATCCTTCATGGGTTATGGATGATTTGCCACCTTCAGCCATAAACACCTCATTGCTCACCCATGTATTGTATGCTTTCCTTGTGCCCAACAACGTTACTTTTGGGTTTGACATCTCAGATTCGACGGCCATGATCCTCTCAAACTTCACCACCACCCTTCATCAAAAGAATCGCCATGTGAAGGTTCTTTACTCCATCGGTGGAGGAGGTATTGATCCAGACCCTTTTGCTCTCATGGCCACCAAAGCCTCGTCTCGGCAAGTTTTCATAGATGCAACTATAGGAGTTGCACGTAAATATGGGTTTGATGGGTTTGACCTCGATTGGGAATTCCCTGAAAGCCCAAAAGCAATGAATGATTTTGCCCTCTTACTTAAAGAGTGGCGCCAAGCAGTCGGCAAGGAGGCTAATATGACAAATAGGTCTCCCCTATTGCTCACTGCCGCCGTCTACTATTCGGCGGAATTCTTAATATACGGCGACCGCCGCTCTTATCCAGCGGCCGCAGTCAGGAATAACTTGGACTGGGTCAATGTGATGTGTTACGAGTATCATGGATCATGGGACACTTCCGTCACAGGGGCCCATGCTGCATTATTTGACCCAAAGAGTGAGCTTAATCTAAGCTCAGTCTATGGGATAAAGTCGTGGCTCAAGGCGGGAGTGCCCGGAAACAAGCTGGTTATGGGTTTGCCACTCTATGGTAAGACATGGAAGCTCAAGGATCCGAAGTTGCATGAGGTTTGGTCACCTGCCGTTGGCGTCGGTCCGGGAGATGAGGGTGTGATGACTTACTTACAGGTGGTGGAGTTTAATAGGAGGACTAAAGCCACCGTGGCACATGACGTGGGCACTGTTTCTGCCTATTCTTATACAGGGACATCTTGGGTCGGGTATGATGATGCCCTGTCGACGACAGCAAAGGTTTTGTTTGCTCAGGCACTTGGACTTCGCGGGTACTTCTTTTGGGCAGTTGGCTACGATAATGATTGGACAATAACCGGGCAAGGTATCTTCTTTTACATGAATACAATCTTACATGCAGTGCCATTTTTTCCATCAGTACATCGAATATTAAAAGTTTTGACATTTTATGAACTCTTTGACATGCAGCCTCAAGTTCGTGGATCCTTGACAAATGAAGATTGTTTGGCCTGCTTTCGATTGCAGATCAACTACACCTGGAGTACTAAAATTTACTGCAGCCATACTGCCATCTTATTCGTCGTAAAAGTTTGGATAGCGAGATATTTTCATGTATTTTGTGAATAATAAAAAAAATATTAAAAAAATAATGATAAAATATTAAATAATAATAAATAATAAAAAATATGTAAAAAATAATAATAAAATATTAAATAATAGTAAGATATTCTGAGAATACCTGAATTCTCAATACCCAAACTAACATTTCCATTGATATTTTAGTTTCTTTTTTGTATTAGAAAAGTTCTAGTCAATGACATCTACCTTCTTTCCTCTTTTTGGTGTCCAAATTTTATTTATCAGATTTCAGCTTCATTGTGTGTTGTATGTTAAAAATTTTAACATGAAACATTAAATATAAGGAATTGAACTCTATGATCTACGATAATAAATAATAATAGTTAGAAAGCGTACTTTTCTCCATCTCATATTAATAAAGAATTTAACCTGAGCATGAGAGAATGATCACCCTAACAACTTTACCTCCGAGTGCCTTCCAATGGATAGAGACACAATAATGTTGCAAATGAGAATGACCTTTAATCACTCAATGTTATTTATAGATTTAAGGCCATTATGAAATATAAAGACATTTATGCCCCACTATGACTAGAATAGAGGTTTTCTTGTCGCACTGTGACTCATTAATTAATTGATAATATTTGAACTGGTCTAAACCCTTTAGGATATGGGTGTGTGAGACATATAGTTTTAATAAAACTTTTACATTCTCCCACTTGGCCCATACGCTCATAAAATAATATTTTCCGTTCATAAGTTTATTACAGGAAATTAACCATATTGGGCATGTTTATTTCCAGGAAATTTTCCTAGTTAAAAATACATTACATGAATTCTGTAATATTAATGTAAAATCAGCTACCAATGCGAGTCATGGCGGTCTTCTGTTATATAACCAACAAATTTCCTTCTATGTACCACAACACTAATAACTTAATTTAACATGATATTTAATTGAGACAATTAAGGCGAATACTGTAATGTCTTGGGTTCCAATTAATATTTATTTCAGACATTATCTTGTCATCATTAATCCCAAGTTTCCATCATTTTTATCACCATCCAAACAGTCTCCACCATACATTCTTCTCATTCAAACATCACTTGGAAGTTAAGGAAAGCTAGAAGATATTTTCAAGAGGAGAGACTAGAAGGTATGAAGCAACATTTCCCTTACTACACACACACACACTTGAGCTAGATGGATTTAGCTTGTATTTTGAAAGGTTACTCCACATGAAACATGCCTACACTCACACGGTTAGATTAGGATTTTTTCTTCAAGAAAGATAATGTAACCCTACTTGTCTTTAAGATCTAAAATCATGGTGTTTTGAGGAAAGAGGGTCACGGCACTAGTGAGTGGTAGCTAGGGTTTCTATTGGAAGGCAAGTTTTGGATTCAAGAGGGAGGGTCCAAAAACGTAGGATTTTTCTTGGGAAGAAAAGGGTGTAAGAAGCACTACACATGAACACATGGTTAGGGTTTTCCTTGAGCAAGGATCCTAACTAGTATTGTATATGATTTTCAGCTTGATTATTATAAAAATATATTTTGAATTTTTGTAAGTATACATCTAACTTGTACTTGGATATTTCATGTATATGGTTTGTGAACTTGTTGGTTGATTCGGTTTTTGTATGATTGTTTGGAACTTGATTTTCTTCCATGTGTTATGAACTTCTTTATTATGATTATTTTTACAGCATAATTGAAATGGTTTAAGGAAGATTTGTATGATATGAAAAAGGCAGTAAGAATGTCATGTTAGGGTTCGGTTTTTACCATGTTTGTTTATACATGAATGGCTGACACTCAAACGTTTTTAGTGTGGGACTAAACTTATGAAAATATTATCCATCATCACAAGGAAGGGTTTCGGCCACCCATGAGAAATTCTTTATTAAAGATTTATGTTCAATACATTAGAAGATTCTAAATTCATGAAAATTTATTGAAATGCATATTTACTAAGATAAGAGATCTATAAATTATTTCCTTTTTCTTTGTCATCTTTGGTTGGAGAAGGTGGTGTTGGCTATGTGTACAAGGTAATGAGTGGCTTAAGTGCTTATTCCTTTACAATAAGTAATTAACTAGAATACCACAAAAATTTTGTAGGTGAATTCTCTGATTCTAAGGTAAAAGCTAAAATGGTGAATGAATGTAGCCTATGTAGATACTGTTAGCTAGTTCAATTGCCAGCTTTACATATAAAAAGGAAAACTCAGGCACTTGGATATCCGAGTCTTGAATGATTGGAAACTTGTTAAAATCTATCTAAACCAATAAATCGGCCAATGACTGTCCCACAAAGTAAATGCAGGATATGATTGTGAGCTCGTGTCTGTGTGAGTTTGGTTGTCAATGCCATCTTGGCACTATTTGAGAATTAACAAAATGGGCATGTATTTACCATATACATTATGTGTAACACCCGGGCTTAACACCAGTTGAGATTTTTTGAATACTATTTTATGGGCCCAAATTGGTTTTTAACGGTTATCAAATTTTTTTTCTAATGGACTTGTCATTGTAGTTAAATTTTTGAAATGGACTCTACCCGATCACTGTATGGCCCACGCCCTTTTTTATTAAACGGGAGACCCAATCACAGTTTGTTTTTTTAAAAAATGTCCCCACCTTTACATGTCTCTTTCCGTTAGTCATAATATTATACGTCTCTAATGTATTTATCCCCTCCATGCACACGCACGTCTCCCTCATTTCTCTAGAGTTTTCCATCGCCTATAAATGTATACATACGTACCTGCAAGTGATAGTTTACCAAGCCTATCCCTGCCGCAAACCTCCCACGACAGCCTCCACCCACGCACAGAAGCAGCTCCATCCTCAAACGGTCAAACCATTGTCCACCACAAGCCGCCACCCTCCACAACCTCCATCCAGTCACCGTCATTTTCTCTTCACCTCCACACCCACAACGTTAGACCTCACCTGCAACCTAGTTGCACGACCTCACTATCACAAAAACTCATGCCCATGTGCTCTCAGCCAAACAAAAACCACCCAACCTCCATCTCCCTAAGCCACCAGACCACCAAATTGCACTCTCTCAGCCTCCCCACAGCCCACAACTTTCATTTCGTTCAGTAGCCTCGCCACCCCGAAGCAAAACCAACCACTGCAAGCCTCCACGGAAGCAACATGACCCACAGATAAACCACCGAAAGAAGCCGAAATGCTCTGTTTACCAAGAACAAAGTACTTCCATAGCTAGACCCTCTTTCCCAAGCACTCGTTCAGCCATCGTTCTTGGCGGAAACGGCCACAACCAGGTCTTGCTACAGCCTGCACCACCTTGCTGCACTTTCGCTACCTCAAGCCACCACCCTCCCTCTCGGTAACATATCTCTCCCTCACATCATGGCCCTCTCTCTCTCTCTCTCTCTCTCTCTCTCTCTCTCTCTCTCTCCCATCTCTTTCTCTCCCTCAGTGCACCTCCGTCGGGACAGCCATCGTCCACAGAATCTGCCCAGCTCTGTTGCAACTCCCCTCAGTGAGTCTTCGTTGTGGGTCTCTCTTTCGCTAGTGAACAATCACAAACTAAAGTCTCTTTTGGCATTTTACGTAAAGCTTGATCTATGGGAGAAGACTTATTTTGTTTATGATATTACCTTTTTACCCTTGAGTTATAAGCCAAAGCATAATTTTTATTTTTCTGGACATGAATTGTACCATGAGCCTCAACGATTTTCAGAAAATTTGTAATTATATTCTTTAAAACTGGGTCTAGTCTTGCTTTATATTAGTACAAAAATTGTATTTTTACAGAAATATTTTAGAATTAATATATAAGTCGAAAGGATTAATTAATTGATATTAAGGTAATTTGGGAAGTAATTATATTTTAGGGTTGTAAGAATTGTAGATTGTTTCTTTTAAGGAAAATTAGGTTATGTAGTATTTCAGGTTTAAGCATAGATATACGTGTTTGATTGGAAATTTATGGGAGTACGTGACTATTTTATAGGTGAAGATTGATTTTTGTTCAGTATTGTTGTGGAGAAATTTCGTTAAGCTAAAAAGTCCAGGTAAACGAGGTTCTTATGCTAGACTTTGCATAAAATAAAATGAATAGAGGTTAATTTTGAAAAATATGCATGTTTTGTTATGAAAAGAAATTTGAAACGACCTCAATTATTTATTCTGCATTACTCATGAAATTTTGTATAAGAATAAGGTATTTTTTTGGCATGATTGGCGTAGATATGAGCTTATCTTTGGCATTATGTTATTGAATTGAGAAAAATGAGCAAATATGAAAATTTGATAAATTTGCATGTGACGTGAAGATAATCTAAATCTGTTTTGGAAAATGAGAAATGATCTGAATTTTAGTACTCTGTTTTGATATGATGTGGCATCTGAAAAACTTTTGGCATGACTTTCTAATTTTGTTCTAACTCTGATTCTGATTCTAATTCTAATATGGTGATTCTGATTCTATTTTACTCTGATATGTGACCCTGCCACGAGATATAATAATGACCTCTAGCTCTGTCACGGGATATAATAGTGACATCTAGCCCTGTCATGAGATACAATAGCGACCTCTGGCCCCGTCACGGGATACAATAGTGACCTTTAGCCCTGTCACGAAATATAATAGTGACATCTGACCCTACCACAGAATATAATAATGGTCTCTGCTCTGAGTGCAATCGCTTTGATAACATGGTGATTTATGTTCTGTTTGGCTTTATGCAGAATGCACAACCCTACCACGGGAATTAAACATGGCATATGTTCTTATATGATATGATAAGATAAAGATGTTCAGTCATACTATGCCAAATGAGTCTTTGAATGTGAAAAGTTGGGTTCTAAATATGAAATGTTTAAAGTGCCACTCTAATTTTCTAATAATATGTATTTTTGAGATTTGCATATTAAAACTGAAATGTTTTGTTTCTGCATTCTAAACTCTGTGAAAATGTTCATGTTTATATACTAGCATATGTTCTCTATTTACTGAGTTGTTGATAACTCACCCCTTATCTCCATAACATTTATCATATATTTTTATAGTTCAGCTAGAGATCAAGAGTAGGAAGTATTGGAAAAGTCTGATGATCATAGATGAATGAGTGCTAAGGGTACAAGTATTTTAGAGGATCATATTTAGTAGTTTTATCTCTAGCGGTTATTTTGGTACGGCAAGTTATGTGCAATTTGAGTTTTTGTGGAGATGTTATTTTATTTTATTGAGTTTTTTGTTTAGTATTTATGTGGAGGGATACAGATTTTTGGATCGAACAAATAAGTTGAGTATTTTGTGGAGTTTCTGTTTATTTATTATTGATTATTGGAAATATTCTTAAGTGGTAGGAGCTAATTCTCCAGACTTCCGAGAACAGGGCTTTTTATTATTTTGAGTGGTACTAATTCTGCTGCATTTGTAGGGTGTGAATACAGCCTTTGGGCAGGTGTGCGTTAGAGCTTGGGAAAAAAGCATTAACATTCCTAAGCCTATGAAATATTAGCTGTTGATATAGCTTAGAAGGCATTGATAACCATGTGTTCAATTTTTCTAGGGAATGTTACCTAGAGGACAGGAAATAGCTGTGAAACGACTGTCAAAACTTCTACTCAAGGACATGAAGAGTACACTAATGTGGTCACTCTTACCGCTAGACTTCAACATGTAAATCTAGTTAGAGTGATGTGGTTCTGCATTGAGAATGAAGAAAAGATGCTAATCTATGAATACATGCCAAACAAAAGCTTGAATTTCTACCTCTTTGGTATGTCTTCCTTTCTTTTGTTTTTAATACTCTTCTATGTTTCCATCACTCATTTAGCTTTCCTATTTCATGATCATAAACGAGTTGAATACTCAGTAAATTCAGTAAAAGGTTGTATGTCTATCATTTGCCTTCGGTAAGATATCCTAGTTTGATACCACTCTCAGTCAAATTGGAGTATTTATGTAAAGTGATATTACTTTACAAAAATGCCCCTAATTTAAAACATAGTTGTATAAAAGGTTGTATGTCTATCATTTGCCTTCGGTAAGATATCCTAGTTTGATACCACTCTCAGTCAAACCGGGGGTATTTATGTAAAGTGATATTACTTTACAAAAATGCCCCTAATTTAAAACATAGTTGTATAAAAGGTTGTATGTCTATCATTTTCCTTCGTAAGATATCCTAGTTTGATACAACTCGCACTCAATCCAGAAAAAGGAAGAGGCGAGAAATTTAAGCACATGAGATCATTAAAAGCCATGATTTTCTTTTCCTTATTTTTTTCCTTATGATTTAGCTTTCTGCAACTCAAAGAGTTTCTTTTGAAATATAAAGATAGAGAACATTGGATTATTTCAGGCATATGAGTTGTGGAGAGAAGGTGAAGGCATGGAGTTTATGGATCCATCACTTGATGATCCATCTTCACCATGCAAACTCGTGAGATGCTTGCAAGTAGCTTTGTTATGTGTCCAAGAAAGTCCCTTGGACAGACCAACAATGTTGGAAGTTTATTCAATGCTTAAAAATGACAATGTTCTTATTGCCACACCTCAAAAGCCAGCTTTCTCCATTAAAACTGATGAAAATTTGGGGAGCAGTTCTACATCACAGCGACGAAGTTGTTCAGCTACTAGTTCACTAATTTCCCAAATAATACCAAGATAACCAGGCTAGCTTTTTGTGGGAGACATGGTTGACTAAAGAGATTTTTGTTTTTAACTTTTGTTTGTATTGTCAGTTGTTTGTAGGTTCAACCAATTTGGCTGTTTTTCTTTCTTCCGATTCTTGTCGAAGTATATGATACTTAGAGCAATGTGTAAAGTTGTTAATTTTTGTACTTTTTTCTAAAACTTGATTGTGAAGTTTTCTGAAATGGCATTCTTCTATTACAAAGGGAAGAATATAAATTGTTTTGGAATTCTTAAATTTTAAATTGTCAAGAATTTATTTATATGACCTTTCAAATTATTTTAAATTTAATTAATCAAATTTATGGTCATTTAAGGCAGACTTAGATGTCATGCTCAACGAGAGCAAATCCAATGCTTCAAAAATTATATATAAATGCTATAGATTATTCATGCTTGTGCAAAAGGCAAGCATTGGCGTATCATGGTATTCGCCCATTATTCTTAGCATCTCTGTTTACATATGCAATGCAGTGGCTATGTTCCTCCGGAATATGTTAGAAAAGGTATGTACTCATGTTGGGTTTGTGAAGCCTGATTTAATCTTGTGGCTATCCAATTTGATGACATGACTCGATAAGAATTTGTTACGATTTTTTTGGTGAATTTTCAATGAAGCTTGTGACTCGAAAATCGCCAGGCAAAGAGTTCGCGAGACAGGTCATTCGAGCGAAGCTCAGATAAAAAGTTTGCTCGACATTCGCTCAATAGTTAGCTCAAGCGAACATTAGACGAAGAGTTGGCTAGACATTTCGCTCTAGCAAATAATACAGAAATTGTGAAATTAGGATTTATGGCTTGTATGGCATCCTATAAATATGTAATGAATGAACATTATAGTCGTCTCGGCAGTGAATTTTCGCCCAAAAGTGTATTTTGTCATTCCTCAAAATAATATAATCTTCTACAGCTCTGTAGATGTAGACATACTGTCGAACCACATAAATTTTATGTCGTATGATTGATTGTCTGTTGATTTTGTATTTATCTATACTTTTCTGTCATCGTTTTCACAACTACTCCAAGTATGACGTCTATACCTTTGGAGTTCTACTTCTGCAAATCATAAGTGGCAAGAGGAATGGATATTGTTATTACGGCAAGAATGAAACCTTGAGCCTTTTAGATTATCTGTGAAACCTTGAGCCATCTTTGCTTTCTTCGAAATATAAAGATGAGCAAACATTTAATTATTTCAGGTATATGAGCTTTGGAAAGAAGATGAAGGCATAGAGTTCATTAATGATCATCACTGGATGATTCCTCTTCATCTTGCAAATTAATCATGAGATGTTTGCAAATTGCAAGTAGCTGTATTAATGATCATCACTGGATGACCGAGCTGGAATTTGCAAGAGATGGGGGTTAAAGAATGAAAATGAAAATGGTGAATCTTTTTTTCCCCTTTCAAAAATAGTCATTAGGTTTAAAAAAACAGAGGACTTGTCCTGTTTTAGAAAAGTATTCCTTTAGGATTCACATAAAATTCTAACGAAGGATTTGACATAGCAGGCTCCATCTTTCTGTATGAATGCTGCTGAAATACCCCAAAGTACTGAAAAGGCAGAAGATCAGGTAATGAAAGGAAGAGAGAGGATATGCTCTCTGAAGTGTGTGTGTGTGTGAGGGTATGCAAATTGATATTCTTTCTATCAATCATCATGGAGCAGATTGAAATCTGACCCATCTTCCAATAAGTTAACTCAGTCAATATTATATACCATATCCTACTTACAATATTCAACTTTGCTATGGTTTTGCATTAGTGGAAGCCTCCACTTTGGATGTTAAAGCAGGACAAGCAGAAGAATCCACTCACAAGAAGTTGCACGCTTCTACATAAGTTCATTAGTGTTATGATTATATTAGTCAGAATCGGACCTCTTTGCAATTTAGAAATCCAAAAGCCAGTTCCGTTGTTTATCTCTCTTGATTTTTGCCCCTTCATGTTTCATGGGATAAATTTCAAAACCAACAAGGAATTATGCCTTGGACAATAACCAAATAGAAATAATAACTCAACATATTTATTAATTAAATTGCTGACTGTAGAGAATTGACAGAAGCTAATACAAATTCAGTTACACCTCCAGGCTCCATCTCCTAGTTTTGTTAATTTTGTGCTAATAGCATGATATGAACCCATCAAATTTCTAGATAGATGCAACTCTGTATGGGTTACAATGGGTGGGTTTCAAGAAAAATTATCATATTTTCTAACCTCAAGTGCTATTCAAACCATCTTGGTTGTGCTGCACTGGTCAAACTCAAAGACAAGTGGTTTTACCTAAAATAATTTTGAGACTTATCTTTTACTTTTACATTTTTTTTATAGGCCTCACTTATAGCGGAAGAAAACCGTGATTACAATCAAAAACACGAGATTTACAAATATTCAAAAGACCAAAACCCATGCCTCAAAAGAACCTAGACACCAAGCCAACGACAAATACCTGGGGGTAACAGATATTCAAAAAAAGAAAAAGGAAAATCCAAACCCATGTATAAAAAAGGCCATAAACCAACCAAAACACTATATACCATATACCCGCTTTTTCTTGCCTACTAGAATCTATACCTATTGAATACATCTCTATCTTTCTGGATAGGGACATGGACAAACATATAAAAACCATCAAAGTTCTAACAGGGGGATTTTTAATTTCAATATAAAATCTCCCCCACTCTTCATAATTACGAAACCAGCACTGCAGAGACATTTCAAAATTATGGCAAGCCATAGCTTTCTGCGCATCCTTCCTATTGTTTACACCTTGTTCATTTTCACCACTGCTAGAAGTACTGCCATGGCTGCCTGGCGGCTACCGCCGGTAGTAGCTGGTTATTATCCTTCAGGCGTTATGGATGATTTGCCACCTTCAGCCATAAACACCTCATTGCTCACCCATGTATTGTATGCTTTCCTTGTGCCCAACAACGTTACTTTTGGGTTTGACATCTCAGATTCGACGGCCATGATCCTCTCAAACTTCACCACCACCCTTCATCAAAAGAATCGCCATGTGAAGGTTCTTTACTCCATCGGTGGAGGAGGTATTGAGCCAGACCCTTTTGCTCCCATGGCCAGCAACGCCTCGTCTCGGCAAGTTTTCATAGATGCAACTATAGGAGTTGCACGTAAATATGGGTTTGATGGGTTTGACCTCGATTGGGAATTCCCTGAAAGCCCAAAAGCAATGAATGATTTTGCCCTCTTACTTAAAGAGTGGCGCCAAGCAATCCGCAAGGAGGCTAGGATGATAAAAACGTCTCCCCTATTGCTCACTGCCGCCGTCTACTATTCGGCGGAATTCTTAATGTACGGCAGCCGCCGCTCTTATCCAGCGGCCGCAGTCAGGATTAACTTGGACTGGGTCAATGTGATGTGTTACGATTATCATGGATCATGGGACACTTCCGCCACAGGGGCCCATGCTGCATTATTTGACCCAAAAACTAATCTAAGTTCAGTCTATGGGATAAAGTCGTGGCTCAAGGCGGGAGTGCCCGGATTCAAGCTGGTTATGGGTTTGCCACTCTACGGTAAGACATGGAAGCTCAAGGATCCAAATTTGCATGAGGTTGGATCAACTGCCGTTGGCGTCGGTCCGGGAGATGAGGGTGTGCTGACTTACGCACAGGTGGTGGAGTTTAATAGGAGGACCAAAGCCACCGTGGCACATGACGTGGACACTGTTTCTGCGTATTCTTATACAGGGACATCTTGGGTCGGGTACGATGATGCCCTATCGACGACGGCAAAGGTTTTGTTTGCTCAGGCACTTGGACTTCGTGGGTACTTCTTTTGGGCACTTGGCTACGATAATGATTGGACAATAACAGGGCAAGGTATCTTCTTTTATATGGATACAATCTTATATGCACAGCCATTTTTTCCATCAGTACATAGAATATTAAAAACTAGAGTGTTGACATTTTATGAACTCTTTGACATGCAGCTTCAAGTTCGTGGATCCTTGACAAATGAACATTGTTTGGCCTGCTTTCGATTGCAGATCAACTACACCTGGAGTAATTTAGTGCAGCCATACTGCCATCTTATTTGTCGTAAAATAACTAAGTTTGGGTAGTGAGATATTCTAAAATATTTTATGAATAGTAATAAAAAAGTATTGAAAAAGTAATGTTAAAATATTAAATAGTAATAAAAATTATATTGTGAAACGTAATAGTAAAATAATAAATAATAATAAGATATTCTAAGAATACTTGAATTCTCAGTATCCAAACTACAGATTTCCAATGATATTTTGGTTTCTTTTTTTTTATTAGAAAAGTTCTAGTCAATGACATCTACGTTCTTTTCTCTGTTTGGTGTCCAAATTTTATTTATCAGATTTTAGCTTCATTGTGTGTTGTATATTAAATATTTTAACGTGAAACATTAAATATAAGGAATCGAACTCTATGATCCATGATAATAAATAATAATAGTTAGAAAACATATATCCTTTCATCTCAGATTGATAAAGAATTTAACCTAACTATGAGAGAATGATCATCCTAGTAACTTTACCTCCGAGTGTCTCTCGATAGCTAGAGACACAATAATATTGTAACTGAAAAGGACCCTTAATCTCTCAGTATTTTTTATAGACTTCTGACTATCATGAAATGTAGAGACATTCGTGTCCCATTATGACTAGAATAGAGGTATTATTGTCCCACTGTGACTCATTAATTAATTGATAATATTTGAACTATTCTAAACTCATTAGGGTATAGGTGTGTGGGACATACAGTTTTAATAGAACTTTTACATTCCCCCACTTGGCATATACGCTCATAAAATAATATTGGAGTTCCAATTAAGGCAAATACGGTAATGCTTTGGGTTCTAATTTATGTCTATTTCAGACATTATCTTGTCATCATTCATTCACACAAGTCAATGTACATATAAAGTGGACAGACAAGAAAACAGAAACAATCATAATAGATATCTCTCAATGTACAGTAATAAAATATTCAACATATCAATAATCTATTTAACATGTACATATCATGAGTATAAGCATAAGACTCATCTTTTCAACATGTTCTTAAAGTATAATCATTAATGCATTATTGATATGGACATTTTTTTTTATTTGTATTTTTTTCTTAACACTTAGGAATTTAAAGTTTCATTAGAATAATATTTTTAATATTATTATTATTTTAAAATTTAAAAAAAATTGAATTAAGATTTAAAAAAATTAAATAATTTATTATTTTTTTGTAAAAATTTAAAAAAATTATAATAATAAGATAAAATACTTTCAAAATTTAAACAAGACTATGCACTCAGCCGACACTTCCAAGCTCCAAGCGGTTTCTGTATTTTATATTAACGTTGGCAGCCTTAATTACTTTTATTTACCGTTGTTTTTAAATGTCCAAGCAGCCAGACGTTTTGATTCCGTCAGTTTTCTTCGTCTTGAATTTGGAGCAAGTCTTGAACGTTTACGGCATTAAAAGCTTGATATCTAAGCGTCATAATTGGAAAATTCCAACGTTTAGAATTTTAGAAAGGCTGTAGGATAAGTGCATTAAAATGTACGGATATAGATAAGCACGAGTGTTTTCCAGTATTGAGTTTGCTACTTTAATTTGATTGTCGATTGTCGTTCACTTTGAGTATTCATTCTGGTGTCTTTTTTATATGAGATTAAGAAAATAAAAGTGTAGATACTTTTGCGACTTTTCCAAATAAAAGAGATGTGTTTTTATTAGCGAAACTTTGAAATTAACCACTTGTGCAGAGTTGATTCGGACTATATGACGATCAGTTTAATAATAAGATGAGATGAGACAAATTCAGAACCTCACTCAATTCAAACATGGCCTTAGACTTTGATGAAATCTGACCCATATGTGGTAAGTGAACTCAGTCAATTCAAGAATGCCATTACATATATATAATAGCTCAACATCTTGATTAATTAAATTGCTGATTGTAGGGAATTGACAAAAGCTAATACAGATTCAATTGCACCTCCTCCAGGTTCCATCTCCTAATTTTGTTAACTTTGTGCTAATAGCAAGTTATTAACCCATCAACCTTATGCTTCATATTAATTAGACTAGGGTAGGTTTGGAGGGTGAGATGAGAATTTTGTATTTTGTTTTGAAGTTTAAAATATTAAGTTTTAATATTATTATTGTTTTGGGATTTGAAAAATGTGTATTGGGATTTGAAAAAGTTGAATTGTTTATTATATTTTGTATGGAAATTTGAAAAAAGTGTAATGATGAGATGAGATGAGATGAGAATTTTGTGTCTTGGTTTTGGCCCCAAACCTGCCCTAATCTATCTTTTATATTTCTAGATTGATACAACTCTAAATGGGTCACAATGGGTGGGCCCAAAGTGGTTAATAAAGCCCATTGAGTCAGGCCGTTAGCCCTGACAGTAAGGAGTATATTATAAACCTGCCATCAGAGGATCACACTCCTTAGTCATGGATTAATATAGTAACCGCCATGAGTGACTGAAGATTTTCCTACCAAAGGGAGGAGCGAGATATTCACCCGCGTATGAAAATTCTTTCCTTTATAGATTTAAATTTTGGTCCTAACAATTAGGACCCCCGAGATCGAAGGAGAAGATCATGCTGTAACTTGATCTTCTTCATCATCAAAATTCACGCCTATATAAAGGGCCAATACTGGTAATGCAAGATAACTTTCTTTCAGAATTTCCATAAAACTCTTCCTTACCCTCAATTCTGATTTTGGCATCAGAGGTGCATTAGGCACACCGGGCCACCACACTTCTTGATACTGGTTAATTGGATCATTCAACATGGTGCGAAACACGTCTTTGATAGTGACGTTGTCTATGGGATCAATTTTCCTGTAACGTATCAACGTGCCTTTAACTTGACCTCTATCACACATTTCCAAGCAATGCATGATCAAAAGGGCACCTCAATGAACATGGAAGGATGATTTGCCGAGATGGAGGAGCTGTTGAAGAAAATGGCATTGGAGATGGAGAGTCTCCAACGAGAAAATGAAGTTTCGAAGAGAAGAAACGCCAGCTCCGGCAAGGATGCTGCGCCGAGCCATAATGATGGTCCAAATTATACGTTAATTACATTGAACTACCTTAAAAATGTAAATATGCAAACCTATGGTAAGAAAAACTAAATCTTCCCTAGGTTTTGTAACATAAGTTGTTTTTTTTCCCAAATCTTCTATTTATATATGTTCATTTTTGCCTTGCTAATAAATATTTGGTTTAAGTTTTGAAAGTGATTATGATTTCGATTTTGAGCAAATTTTTTATAGGACTCTTGTTTATTTACGTATTTAATTTTCATGCAATAATTTAAATTTTCCCGTTCTCGAAAAAGCCAACATAATTTCAAATTTTATGACTATTTAAGCCTGACTTGTAGGCTTCATAAAATAATTTTAAATTTTATAACTAATCAATATTTTTCAAAGTTTTCCCTTTATATTTCGTCTTTTCTTTGTCTTAATCCATAGTTTCTATTGATTAACTAGCTGTCAGAATAAATCTAATTTTGGTCAATGTCTCTTTGCTAGGCAAGAGTTAGACCAGTAGTTTTGAGGAGTGCAAATGTCAAACTAAACCCCTAAAGTATAGATTATGAAGAATGGAGAGCATTTGCATGATGAGTATTGATTTCTATGGTATAAAGAGACGCATAATCTAACAAAAACTCAAAACTCAAAAAGTTTAGAGACAATTTGTGATAACTAGCCCATATTAAATGATAAGTGATAAGAGTAGACGGAATATGAGACCTTATATTATTTGAAAATAAGAAGCTCTTACTCTTTATATGATTCTAATGGAACTTCAATTGTATTATTGACTAATTTTTAAAATTATAGACTTAGATAGGGCTTATTTCTCCCTTGAAGCATTAAAAAAAAAATGGGATGAGCTTGGACAATCCATGGTCCAAAATAAGACAACATTCTTATATGAAAAATATTGAAAATTTATGAATTACACACTGGTCAAATCAGCCCTTTCAACAAGCAACAATACAATGATGGAAGACTAAGATGAAATCAAAATGAGATAAGATGGGAAATATATGAATAGTAATAAAATAATTTGAGTTATGATGTTTTACGGGGTATTGGAAAATGAAAGAGAAAAAGTTAAATACAAATATTATAAAGTTAAAATTTTATTAGAATATAATTTTTTAATATAATTTTTATTTTGGGATTTGAAAATTTTGAATTATTTTTTGTATTTTATCTGAAAGTTTGAGAAAGTTGTAATGATTAGATGAAAAAATTAAAATTTTGAAATTGAAAAAGTGTATGTTTGAGTGGTGTTGAGATGTTGAGATGTGATGAGATGAGACAAAATCATCTCAACGTCCAAACAACCACTTTTAGTGCTATAGTAAGTTGGAAATTTACCCGGTTTATTGCCTAAGCTTTTGTTGGGGTACAAGTCTGAGAAATTGTGTAAAAATGTTTTTGTTTGTATTCAGAGATGAGATGAATTGAGATCATTTGTGAATAGTAGTGAGATTTGTGAGTTAAAATTTATGAATAATAGTAAGATGAGATACTCACCTACGATTCCAATCCAGTGTATAAATGCATTTCTTAATTTTCTCAATGAAATGTTGAAAAATTTTTGTTTATGAAAAATTATTTTTTTAATTAATTTTTGCATTGCACTGACAAAAGGAAGAAAATGGACATGGAAAGTTATTTTTAATGACAGCTTAATTGTTAATAATTTTACAATTTCTACTTGGGTGCGGCTACTCTGCCGCCCCATCTTGACCGCTGGGCGGTAAGCCCAGCATAAAATAGTTTTTTTTTTTCATATTTTTTTAATATATTTAAATACATTTAAAAAAATAAAAAAAAATACATCAATATATTTAAAATCACTTCCTTAATCACTAAGTAACAAAAATAAAAAATAAAAAATAAAAAAAGACAAGCGGTCAAATAGAAATGTCAAATAGAGTGGGTATAGTAGTGTTTTCCTTTCTACTTAACAGAGTACTGGAGCCGAAAGGTATGCATTGTGATACCTAGGCTCTAAGCCCAGGCCCAGGCCCAGGCCCGCGTTGAGGTAGCTTGCTAGCAGAACGACGCCGTTTAGATAAGTTTTCTTTTTTTCCCCACACCCACCCAACGGTTTCCTTTTCAGTTACACTCTCACAGTGCCACTCAAGAATTTTCTCTCGCAGATAGCTCAATCCCCTTCTCCCCGTCGTGCATCGTCGCCGTCGTCGGCTGCCTTCGTACGCCCCTCCGTCTCTCTGTCTCCGTGCCTCACTCAACCCACAGGTGCTCACTTTCTCTCTCTCCGAACAGTTGCTCCTTCATCTCTCTCCCTCCCCTGCGGTTTCATTCTACATTGCGATTTTTGTCGGTTTTCGTTGGATTTTGAACGTCGTTATCTCTCTCTCTCTCTCTCTCGGGTTATTCCTCTGCTCTGAGACTTAATATTTCCTTGTCAAAGTCAGTGTGGTTACGCCACGGTGGGTTCGTTGCCGACGGCTTTCTGTTTCGCCCACTCCTCTGTGCACCCAACTCCACGCCGGTAAGTCTCTTTGCTGTCTCTGTTGGTAGTCCGTTTCCCCCTTTGATTTATTTCCTCTCTGTCACACAATGCCCTCTCTCTAACCCCTCGGGTCCTCACTCACGCAGACACACACTCTTTCTTTGGTTTGAACTGCGACGGACCAAGGGTTACCAGAGACATCCTCTCACCTGCGAGGTATGTCTCGGTTGATCTACCCCGTTCGATAATTGTCGTCGTGTATTACCCACTGTTTAAATTCGGTTTTAACGTCACTGCCTTGTATCACAGGGCATTGAAATCAGTCCTAGACAGCGTCTTCTAGCCACCGTTACGAGAATCAACCTTACGAAATTTGGGTAAGATAATCGACCATTAGTATCATCTTTGTATTGTTATTTACGTGATTTGTACATTGGTACCTAGTGGAAGATTACGCTTCCTCTGTTTGGGTGTTGGAAATTGTAGAGTTGTGACTTCTTGGTTGGGTCGAAGAGTAGACAGTGCCTTACGAAATTTGGGTAAGATAATCGAGCATTAGTATCATCTTTGTATTGTTATTTACGTGATTTGTACATTGGTACCTAGTGGAAGATTACGCTTTCTCTGTTTGGGTGTTGGAAATTGTAGAGTTGTGACTTCTTGGTTGGGTCGAAGAGTGGACAGTGCTTGGGTTTGATGTGTGTGGCTGTTTGGGCTGATTGATTGCTTGCTTGATATGTTGTTTTTGGGCCGTTTGATTACTTGATATGTCGTTTGTGGGCTGATGGGTTGTTTGACACGTCGGGAGTAAGTTGGTTGGCTTGAAAGTGCGGTTGTTGCGCTTGACTTGAGTGTGATGATTAGTTAACAGGAACTAACTCTCTAACCCTTCTGGTATGAGGTGTTACATGCATCACCAACCTTAATAGTTCGCCACTAATAACAATGGAAAGAACATAATTTGCCTTTTGTAAGCATGACATCAAGAGATCTACAAATTATTTCCTTTTTCTTTGTCATCTTTGGTTTCAGGCATAACTCTTTGCAGCAGAAGAGGTCTATCTGGGCCAGTAACCGATCCATCAGCTGTTGAAAATCACGATAGCAGTGTTCCTCAACTGCAAGTATTCAGTCTTTCCAGCATCACAGAGGCCACAAACAATTTCTCAATCGCAAACAAGATTGGAGAAGGTGGTTTTGGCTCTGTCTACACGGTAATGAGTGGCTTCGGTGCTTATTCCTTTACAAGAAGTAATTAACTAGAATACCACAAAAATTTTGAAGGTGAATTCTCTGATTCTAAGGTAAAGCTATAATGGTGAATGAATGTAGCCTATGTAGATACTGTTAGCTAGTTCAACTGCCAGCTTTACATATAAAAAGCAAAATTCAGGCACTTGGATGTCCGAGTCTTGAATGATTGGAAACTTGTTATAATCAATCTAAATCAATAAATTGGCTAATGACTGTCCCACAAAGTAAATGCAGGATATGATTTTGAGCTTGTGTCGGTGTGAGTTTGGTTGTCAATGTCATCTTGGCACTATTTAAGAATTAACAAAATGCGCACGTATTTACCATATACATTCTGTTGAGTGGTACTAATTCTGCTGCATTTGTAGAGTGTGAATACAGCCTTTGGGCGGGTGTGCGTTAGAGCTTAGGAAAAAGCAATAACATTCCTAAGCCTATGAAATATTAGCTGTTGCTATAGCTTATAAGACATTGATAACCATGTGTTCAATTTTTCCAGGGCAAGTTACCTCGAGGACAGGAAATAGCTGTGAAGAGACTGTCCAAAACTTCTACTCAAGGACATGAAGAGTTCACTAATGAGGTCACTCTTACTCCTAGACTTCAACGTGTAAATCTAGTTAGGTGATAGGGTTCTGCATTGAGAATGAAGAAAAGATGCTAATCTATGAATACAAGCCAAACAAAAGCTTGAATTTCTACCTCTTTGGTATGTCTTCCTTTCTTTTGTTTTTAATTCTCTTTTATGTTTCCACGACTCATTTAGCTTTCCTATTTCATAATCATAAACGAGTTGAATACTCAGTGAATTCAGTAAAAGGTTGTAAAAAAAAGGTTGTATGTCTATCATTGTAAGATATCCTAGTTTGATACCACTCTTAGTCAAACTGAGGGTATTTAAAATTAGGGTATTTATGTAAAGTGATATTACTTTAATAAATTACTTTACAAAAATGCCCCTAATTTAAAACATAATTGTATAAAAGGTTGTATGTCTATCATTTTCCTTCATAAGATATCCTAGTTTGATACCACTCGTACTCAATCCAAAAAATAGAAGAGGCGAGAAATTTGCCTCGTTTGGTTACGCATTTCAGATGAGATGAGATAAAATATTTTGTTAAAAGCTAAATAAAATATTGTTATAATATTATTTTTTAATATTATTTTTGTTTTGAAATTTGAAAAAGTTGAATTGTTTATTATATTTTGTGTGGAAGTTTGAGAAAGTTATAATAATTATATGAGATGAGATAGTTTGGTTTTGTGTAACCAAACCAACTTAAGCACATGGGATCATTAAAAGCCATGATTTTCTTTTCCTTATTTTTTCCTGTGTTTGACTAGTATTATTGTCAGTAACCACTTGCTACTGAGGACTCAAATTTTCTGCAGATCCAATTGGAAGGCGTATCTTAGATTGGAGAAAACGTGTTCACATCATTGAGGAGATTATTCAAGGGCTTCTATATCTCCAAGAATACTCAAATTTTACTATAATTCACCGAGATCTCAAAGGTAGCAACATTTTACTGGACAAGGATATGAATCCGAAGATATCAGATTTTGGAATGGCTAAACTTTTTGGAAAAGATGAGCATGAAGCAAACACAGACAGGATTGTTGGAACATAGTAAGTCTTCAACTTGTGTCTATTTTTGCAAGCATTTCTCTTTGTTAAATTCTCAGCATCTCTGTTAACATATACAATGCAGTGGCTATGTTCCTCCGGAATATGTGAGAAAAGGAACATCCTCCATGAAATATGATGTCTACAGTTTTGGAGTTCTACTTCTGCAAATCATAAGTGGCAAGAGGAATGCATGTTATTATGGCACGAACGAGGCTTTGAACCTTCTTGAATACATATGTAACTTCATTAAACTTTCTTATGATTTAGCTTTCTGCAACTCAGAGTTTCTTTTGAAATATAAAGATAGAGAACATTGGATTATTTCAGGCATATGAGTTGTGGAGAGAAGGTGAAGGCATGGAGTTTATGGATCCATCACTTGATGATTCATCTTCGCCATGCAAACTCGTGAGATGCTTGCAAGTAGCTTTGTTATGTGTCCAAGAAAGTCCCTTGGACAGACCAACAATGTTGGAAGTTTATTCAATGCTTAAAAATAACAATGTACTTATTGCCACACCTCAAAAGCCAGCTTTCTCCATTAAAACTGATGAAAATGTGGGGAGCAGTTCTACATCACAGCGACGAAGTTGTTCAGCTACTAGTTCACTAATTTCCCAAATAATACCAAGATAACCAGGCTAGCTTTTTGTGGGAGACATGGTTGACTAAAGAGATTTTTGTTTTTAACTTTTGTTTGTATTGTCATTTGTTTGTAGGTTCAACCAATTTGGCTGTTTTTCTTTCTTCCGATTTCTTGTCAAAGTATATGATACTTGGAGCAATGTGTAAAGTTGTTAATTTTTATACTTTTTTCTAAAACTTGATTGTGAAGTTTTCTGAAATGGCAGTGTATTTTTGCCCTAAAGTGTATTTTTTCATTCTTCAAGATAATAAAATCCTTTGCAACTCTGTAGATGTAAACATGTTGCCAAACCACATAAATTTTGTGCCGTATGATTGATTGTTTGTTGATTTCGTATTTGTCTTTACTTTTCTCTCATTGTTTTCCCAACAACTCCATGAAGTATGTCGTCTATAGCTTTGGAGTTCTACTTCTGCACATCATAAGTGGCAAGAGGAATGGATATTGCTATTATGGCAAGAATGAAACCTTGAGCCTTTTAGATTATCTGTTGAGCCATCTTTGCTATCTTTGAAATATAAAGATGGGCAAACATTTAATTATTTCAGACATATGAGCTTTGGAAAGAAGATGATTCCTCTTCATCTTGCAAATTAATCATCAGATGTTTGCAAGTATCTGTATTGTGCGTCCAAGAAAATCCAGTAGACAGACCAACAAATGTTGGAAGTTCATTCCATGCTCAAAATTAATGACACTGAAACTGTTTCTACCAATTTCTGAAATAGTACCACGATGACCGAGCTGGAATTTGCTAGAGGTGGGGTTAAAGTATTTAAAAAAATGAAAATGATGCATTTTTTTCCCCTTTCAAAAATAGCCATTAGGTTTAAAAAAACAGAGGACTTGTCCTGTTTTAGAAAAGAATTCCTTTAGGATTCACATAAAATTCTAACGAAGGATTTGACATAGCAGGCTCGATCTTTCGTGTATGAATGCTGCTGAAATACCCCAAAGTGCTGAAAAGGCAGAAGATCAGGTAATAAAAGGAAGAGAGAGGATATGCTCTCTGCAAGTGTGTGTGTGAGGGTATGCAAATTGATATTCTTTCTATCCATCTCACAAATTGGTATATACCTTTTGTTTCAGAATAGATAGAAAAGTATATTTTCCACCATTTTAAATTATTGGTATTGTACTCGAAAATCAATCATCATGGAGCAAGTTGAAAATCTTGACTATTTTAAATACAATTTGGCTGCCAATCACATTTAGACTTTTATGAAATCTGACCCACCTGCCAATAAACTCAGTCAATTCAAGATGTATATTATATACCATATCCTGCTCACTATATTCAACTTTGAGATGGTTTTGCATTACTGGAAGCTTCCACTTTGGATGTTACTGTCCAAAGCATTTTTCACAAGCATATCTCTCTATATCAAAGCAGGACAAGCAGAAGAATCCAATCACAATTGGATCTCTTTGCAATTTAAAAATCCAAGAGCCAGTTCCACTGTTTATCTCTCTTGTTTTTTGTCCCCTCATGTTTCATGGGACCAATACTAAATTTCAAAACCAACAAGGAATTATGCCTTAGACAATAACCAAATAGAAATAATAACTCAACATATTGATTAATTAAATTGCTGACTGTAGAGAATTGACAGAAGCTAATACAAATTCAGTTACACCTCCAGGCTCCATCTTCTAGTTTTGTTAATTTTGTGCTAATAGCATGTTATTAACCCATCAACCTTATGCTTGATATTAATTAGACTGGAGACTTAATTTCCTATCTCCTTTTTGTTTAATTTGAGTTTTAATCCATCTTTTAAATTTCTAGATAGATGCAACTCTGAATGGGTCACAATGAGTGGATTTCTAGAAAAATTATCACCTTTTCTAACCTCAAGTGCTAATCAAACCATCTTGGTTGTGCTGCACTGGTCAAACTCAAGACAAATGGTTTTGCCTAAAATATTTTTGTGACCTTATCTTTTACATTTACTTGGTTACTAGAATCTATACCTTTCCTTGCATTGAATACATCTCTATCTTTCTGGGTAGGGACATTGACAAACATATACAGCCATCAAAGTTCCAACAAGGGAATATTTAATTTCAATATAAAATCTCCCCCACTCTTCATAATGACGAAACCAGCACTGCAGAGACATTTCAAAATTATGGCAAGCCATAGCTTTCTGCGCATCCTTCCTATTGTTTACACCTTGTTCATTTTCATCACCGCTAGAAGTACTTCCATGGCTGCATCGCGGCTGCCGCCGGTGGTCAAAGCTGGTTATTATCCTTCATGGGTTATGGATGATTTGCCACCTTCAGCCATAAACACCTCATTGCTCACCCATGTTTTGTATGCTTTCCTTGTGCCCAACAACGTTACTTTTGGGTTTGACATCTCAGATTCGACGGCCATGGTCCTCTCAAACTTCACCACCACCCTTCATCAAAAGAATCGCCACGTGAAGGTTCTTTACTCCATCGGTGGAGGAGGTATTGAGCCAGACCCTTTTGCTGCCATGGCCGCCAAAGCCTCGTCTCGGCAAGTTTTCATAGATGCAACTATAGGAGTTGCACGTAAATATGGGTTTGATGGGTTTGACCTCGATTGGGAATTCCCGGAAAGCCCAAAAGCAATGAATGATTTTGCTCTCTTACTTGAAGAGTGGCGACAAGCAATCCGCAAGGAGGCTAAGATGACAAATAGGTCTCCCCTATTGCTCACTGCCGCCGTCTACTATTCGGCGGAATTCTTAGTATACGGCAGCCGCCGCTCTTATCCAGCGGCCGCAGTCAGGAATAACTTGGACTGGGTCAATGTGATGTGTTACGATTATCATGGATCATGGGACACTTCCGCCACAGGGGCCCATGCTGCATTATTTGACCCAAAAACTAATCTAAGCTCAGTCTATGGGATAAAGTCGTGGCTCAAGGCGGGAGTGCCCGGAAACAAGCTGGTTATGGGTTTGCCACTCTATGGTAAGACATGGAAGCTCAAGGATCCAAAGTTGCATGAGGTTGGATCACCTGCCGTTGGCGTCGGTCCGGGAGATGAGGGTGTGCTGACTTACTCACAGGTGGTGGAGTTTAATAGGAGGACCAAAGCCACCGTGGCACATGACGTGGACACTGTTTCTGCGTATTCTTATACAGGGACATCTTGGGTCGGGTACGATGATGCCCTATCGACGACGGCAAAGGTTTTGTTTGCTCAGGCACTTGGACTTCGTGGGTACTTCTTTTGGGCACTTGGCTACGATAATGATTGGACAATAACAGGGCAAGGTATCTTCTTTTACATGAATACAATCATATATGCAGTGCCATTTTTTCCATCAGTACAATATAGAGTGTTGACATTTTTATGAACTCTTTGACATGCAGCTTCAAGTTCGTGGATCCTTGAAAAATGATTATTGTTTGGCCTGCTTTCGATTGCAGAGCAAGTACTCGTGGAGTAGAATTCAGTGCAGCCATACTGCCATCGTATTTGTCGTAAAATAAAACTACAGATTTCCAGCGGAATTTTATTTTCTTTTTTTATTAGCTAAATTCTAGGCAATGACATCTACGTTCTTTCCTCTGTTTGGTGTCCAAATTTTATTCAAAGTATCAGATTTCAGCTTCATTGTGTGTTGTAATCTAAGAACATTGGGGTCCATTTATTTTTCTTGACACGCTTTTCTTTCACATATCCTCATAGAGATTGAGAAAGGGCTTTCAAACTGTGCAGAGAATCAATGATATCTGTCTTACACGTTACATAAAACAAGTGAGTTATTTTGTTCACGCACATACATTCAGACTCAGAGTAGCAGTCCATGCAAATTAGCTTTAACTCTCCCATGCGTTTAAAGCTGCCAAAACACATTAACCACAATTTAGAGTTTGTCTCTAACAGTTAAAAGACTTCAAAAAAAGGCTAAAATAATCATCATATATATATGTGACTTAAAACCCAAGAAACCCCCCCACCTGCTGCAGAAAGGCTCCAGTTCTTGTCATCATATCCAAGAACCCAGAAGAAATACCCTCCAAGACCTTTTGCCCTGGCAAACTCAACTTTCTTCTCAATCGATTCTGGCCCGTCGTACCCAATCCAATTGGTTCCAGAATATGAGTATGTCGATACAGTCTGCGCATCATACACGACGTTTGAACCATTTGCTGGATTGAAATCCATTATCTCACTATATGTCATAAACCCTTTTCCAGTTCCAACTCCAACTGCAGGAGCTCCAATCCCATTATCACCTGGACTTTTTAATTGCCATGTTCTGCCATAAAGTGGCATGCCCATGACCAATTTCTCTGGTGGAACCCCAGCCTCAATCCATGTTGAAATACCGTAGCTGGTGCTAATGTTGCTACCCTTATCATAGAGCAGAGCATGTGCACCAGTGACTGAAGTGTCCGAGCTTCCATGATAATCATAGCAGATAGGACTAACAAAATCAAGATACTTCTTCATGGCTTCTGCTGGGTATGTTCTAGTTATGTTGGATAAGAAAAAACTGGACGCAATAAGAGCAATCGGGGTTTTCCAGAGGTGCAAGACTCCTTTTCAACAGCTTCACGCCACTCTTCAAAGAGCAGTGCGACGTCAAGGCCATCAAAGCCATACTTCCTGGCCGCACTAATGGAGGAGTTGATGAAGGCTTCCCGGCTCTCTGGGGTGCGTGCAATAATGGCGAAAGTGTCTGGGCCTGTAGCAGCTCCTCCAATAGATAGGAAGACGTTTGCTCGCGGTGTCTTGGCATGAAGGGTAGCCGTGAAGTCTCCCATCGATTGGTCATCAGGCTGCGTGATCAAAAGCTGGTACGCTGTGGCGTTAGGCATAACAAAAGCATAAAAGAGGTGGGTGAAGTAGGATGTGAGTATTAATGAGGGAGGGAACTTCTCGGCTAGCGATGAAAGCCAATAGCCACTTTTGACACCCTTGACACTACCAGAAGATGGTATAGGAAATGCCACCGGTGATGGAGATGAAAATGGTAAAGCTGACTTTGGTGGATAAGTCGAAGCTAAACTAGTACGAGAACGTCGAGAAGCATTGGACAATGAAGTTATGGAACCGGCAACGACAAAAATAGCCAAGAAGATTGACACAAGTTTCCGGCCGGCCATTGTCAGTGTTTTGGACAGTGTTAAGTTGAAAATTTGTTGCAATATATACAAAGAGTATATGCATTTACGCAAGGATCTTGGTCGCGTTAAAAGCTCTGGTTTTATCGATATTATATGCTCTGATTGCTTTGGGTTTGTAGGGTTGTGTATATATTTACTTGAAGTTGAGGAGCTTCGGTTGGCAAAAACTTGGTCTTTATACGATACGTCTCCTATTGTTTAATCACGAGTGATTTGTTGGGTTCCTGGCTTCAATTGCCAGCTATCTTATTTCCAAGAGGATTTGTCGTTTTCGATCATGAAAATTAACTAAAATTTGGCCATCCTCGGGAGTGAAAGTGCCTTTTCTATATCTAATGTAAGATGTTTAGCAAAAGATTAATTCCTGGAGCAAACGTAAATGTTTGAAGCTAGAAGAGATATTGCACAATCAAAGACTCACATGACATGCAAATCTCGAAATGGATGATGATGTAAACAAGCTGAGCTACATGCGCCGGTCGACCAAAGTTTGGTCAACAGCTCAATTCACTCCACTGGCTATTTTTTAAAAGAACTCGCTCGACTCGCTAAATAAACAATCGAAACTCATTTCCAAAACCAGGCTAGTTTAGAGTGGGAGCTTCAGGCCAAGCTTATTATGGAATTGGCCTCGTGAACAAAATATACAAAGATCAAGGGAACGACTTAGCCGAGAAGGTTAGCCCTTTTTAATTGAATCACTCTTCTGAAATCGTGTATAGCTCATGTCCAACTCAAAAATTATAGCCCAGTCAACAACATCAAGTGAAAAAAATATCTGACAGTAAAAATATAGATGTTACAGAAACGAGACTGCAAAACTTAAACAATGTAATATAAATGCCTGAAGAACCTCCAGAGTACACATCACAACAGTGCAGCTTTGATGTGGGAAGCGTCTTCAATTGATGTTGTAGGTATCATATCATCGGTTTGTTAGTTCGGAATCAAATTTTGCAACATCCTGCAGATCAATCGGAGCAATTTTATGTAAAAACACAAACCCTTACTCAGCTTCTCTTCAACTTTGAAAGCCAGCTGCTGGAATATCAACTGATTTTGGAAAAGGAAAAGAAAAGAATATCAACAAATCCTTACTACCCCCGTGCTCTATATAATCAACGGAGCTGAAATTAGCATTGCTTTTCTCTCATCCATTCAACAAATCCATCAAGAATCAAGGGCCAAGCTTGGTTGGAATCATAGTTTTGAAGATCAGGAAAACTTATCTGCCAAAAAAGAAAGACAAAGGGTTCAGTAATCTAAAAGCACCTGAATAAAAAATGTTGATTATTTTTTGATTGGCACCGGATGTCCGGGAAAAGCATCCCGACTAATCCTAGGGGTGCACAGGCTCTCGGCAAGAAGTTTCCCGCAAGTGCACCTCGGGTAATTCAAGGGAAAAATCCCCCAGTCCGAGAGCCCCTAGAGATTGTTTGCACCCAATGAGATTTGAACCTTAGACCTGAGGGGAGCATACCCCCAAGCCCAAGGCCTTTACCACTTGAGCCAACCCGTAGGGGTTATAAAAAGGGTTGATTATACCTGTCACCAATTAACATCATCACATTATAGTATTAGAGGATGCATTTTTGCAAGATCGGGCACAAGACATTCTTGAGGATAACATGATGTTGCCTATTCTTGAGCAGTATCGGACATAAAAACAGCAAAGGGTATCACCACACTACAGACTTACAAGTAGAGTCAAAACTAAGAATAAATCACAACAAATAGTGATTTTATTTTCTTCCTTTTTTCGGTGGTTTAAGCTGCCCCCAAAGATTAAAAAAAGAAAATATAATGAAGGATATGAATGTAAATAAAAAAGAAAAATAAAATTTGCATACCTCATGGCAAAAACGATAGAAGTTCATCCACTGATCCATATTTAGCATCCGGTACTCACTCTGGAACTGGCATAAAGTCCACACATCACAAAACTTATCATGAAATCATTGTTAAAATAACACAAGGTTCTGGGGCCTATGTCCCTGTATACTAGAAACCAACCTTCAGATACTCGGTCATTGAATTAACCTGGGCATGGAATTGGGAACCAAGAACAAGATTCAGCAATTCACAGATTGTGTCAATGTCTACACACTTTTGCTTTTCTTCTGAAGATGTCATCCATGTCAGACCGGATAAAAAATGCGTGGGTGTTGCGCATGCATGCGTCTGAGAGTGTGTGTGTGTGTGTGTGTGTGAGAGAGAGAGAGAGAGAGAGAGAGAGAGAACAGAGCATTGTTGTGAGAAAAAGGGTGTATCCATTTATTTGAAAGCAGATAACTGCCAAGATAAAGCTCTCACCTGTAAGGCAGTATCGAAATGCATAAGCATAGAAATCTTGAAAGTTTGGTGGCATCATCACCTATTCAACAAATAAAAACCAAGATCATTACCATTGTCCATTTTCTAACTCTTCAGAAGCATTAGATGCCGTATCTGAAAATAACTATTCCAGTGAGCCTGATAGAAGATAATACCTCAGTCTCAAGCGCTGGGAGTGCTTTCTTTAATTTATTTAGACTGTCAGCCTTTAGAGCTTTTAGTCCTGTTCGCCATTCATCCTAATAAATAGAGGAATATTGATAAAATATTTTGACATAAAAATTGTTATATAAAGAATTCAAGTTTTTGAGACTGTTGGTCAAAAGAATAGTATAGGGGACACATATGCCAAGGCTTGAGGTCACACAGAGATCCCAAAAATAAAAGAAAAATTGGAAACATGGAAACACCTGGAGTAGTATAAACTAGTTTTGAAAGACATAAACAGCAGTTTAGGCATTCCAAGTAAACAATGAAATGGTACTCAAACCCCTTTTAGATTGTATCGTAGGTGGTATGAGTTATTAACACCATCATGGTAGTGAAATGAGAGTCACATCAACGATAGAATGTCATCTGTCCCAGGCATTGCAGGATGTTCTAATACTCACCAGAAGCCTGAGGAAGCAAGTAAGGATTCCTGGTATGCCCCAGAATTAGAACGGTGTAAGCAATACTTTGGAGCTCTTACAAGTCCTAAGTGGTGCTTCTCAATTAGGTCCTCTATAATCCATTATTAATTCTTGGTTCTCCCATGAGCCATCAGAAATTGCCAATTCACTGACAGCCATGTAGAACTGAATACTCACTATAAATCAGCTGATATACAAATTCTTCCTTCAATAATGGATGATGTGCCTCTACTCAATATGAATGAAGATTCTTTTTTTCTTCTGTGAGCAAATTAATTACTGAAGATTAGTATTGGATTCTCATGGGTGATTCCTATGTCTGTAAGTGATCTTTCTCAAAGTCTTAACAAATTGATTTTTATGGTTTTACTAGAGGTATGGAAGTTTTCATTTTTTATTTTTTTATCTTTGGCTTTACCTTTGGATATCCAAAACTTGAAAAGAGACTGATTTTACAGTTTGATGTAGGCGTACTTGATGTTGGGTGAAAATCTAGAACTTTGTCTATTTTGTTAAAAATCACTTGTTCAAAAGGACAAGATGTTTATAAAAGGTTGATGTATAAAGAGTGGGAGAGTATTCATTTCAGTTAAGAGTTCTTTTTCGTAACTTGGGGGCTCAATATGCTTTGTAGATCTCCTTAGTAGAAATTCCTACAGCACATCATCTGCTAAACATATGATTGCACATAATTTGTGTGGATTCATCAGCCATCAAAAGATGCATTCATTATATCGGAGCATATCATAGAGTTGACAATGGAAACATTTGTAAATTCCACTTAGTCAAGTGGGAGATAGTATGTCGTCCTATCTCCAATGGTGGTTTGGGTGTTAGAAATTTGAGGTTGTTTAATCGGGCTTTACTTGGCAAATGGTTGTGGCGATATACCAAGGAACCAGAGGCCTTATGGAAGACTGTGATCGAGAGCAAATATGGTGATTTAGGGGAGGGGGCAGTGTACTAGAGAAGTTAGAGGAGCATCTGGAATGGGGCTATGGAAACATATTAGAAGAGGATGGGAGGTCTTCCATCGTTACACTAGATTGCAATTGGGGACAGGTTCCAAGATCAG